>NW_015176467.1:387920-459384 GCF_001447785.1 Gekko japonicus | reverse complement strand
GGAAGGAAGGAAGGAAGGAAGGAAGGAAGGAAGGAAGGAAGGAAGGAGAGCTAATTCCATTTAATGCAAGGGACAGCGTTCATATATATGTAAACAGTTTTCACCGTGATTTCCTGCACAAGGTGTGAGGCGCACATGCAAGCCCAGCAACACACAAACTAGTTTTGTGCACATTTTTACTTAAGCATGGTTAAGCATGAAGTCTGAATGGACAATTCTTGAAAAGCCCATTCCATTCAAAGCTGTCAACATTTTCTTTACAGCAAAGTATGACTCTGTAGTGCTGCTTATATATTCAAACCACAGGTGGACGGGCACTTCTAAATCTTAAAACAGGGCTGAAGTCACTGTGGTCACTGGTAACTTGGGGGGGGTTGTGGCTGTCTGTACAAGGCATGATTTCTGTCTGCTTAAGTTGTTAAATGGAAAATTCTAAGCATTAAGCAAATTAAAACTTGGAAAAACAATAAAGCCAGGAGTCTCAGAAAATACAGCTAGGAGCCTCAAAGTTGGCCACCTGCTTCAGGATGATAGTGGGAGTTGTGGTGCCAAACATGAAGGGTATTGGAACATCCAGGACCACATTTATCTGGAAAACCCCACCCCCATGCCATTTGCGATGGAAGCTATGTTCTTTTTTCCCCCTTTTTTTTGTAGCAAGCAGAACTCATCAGAAAATGAAGCTAGGAGCCCTCAAAATGGCCACCAGGTTCAGGGTGACGATGGGAATTGCAGTGTCAAAAATGAAGGGAATTGGAACTGAGCAATCTTTCAAGGGTGACTGTCTGATTCAAACGGAATCAGGTATATTTAATCTGCAATTCGTGATTTACTTGGTTTGTTTTTCTGCTGAAACACTCCAAGTTCCTGTTCGCCGACAGATCTTTTGTCCACAGTAGTTGTCCACAGATATTTTGCAAAAATTGAGGTCCACATTTTAACAGAACCACTCCCACATCTAGTACTGCTGCACTGCTTGGTAACACACGTGTGTGCCAGATTCTCTGATGTGCGCATCTATGCTGTCATCGGGTTGGATCCTACAGATTGGTCCTGCTAGCAGAGGCACTTCTCTCAGACGCATCTTGCATCAGGGAAGGCTCCTTTTTGCTGAAACAAAGTGCTTCTGCTAGTGGAGCAACTCATCCCAAAGACTATCCCATCCCCAGACCTTTAGCTGGGTTTCTGGTGCAGCAGAAAGGCCCAGTTGCTATAGTTTCCTGTAGCATCCCAAAGACTTAATCAACCTCAGATTCATGTCCAGAGCCTCTTCTTAACATCAGGTGCCTGCTCTGGAACATGCTAAGTGATAACCCAAAAGAAAAGAGTACTGATGGAACACGTGCAGAATGTTGTCGCCTCAATAAGGTCAACATCTTGGCCATGCGATATGAGATCCAGGTCAGCTGGAGATCAGCACCTTTCTCTTTGGCAATTAAACCGAACACATTAGCTGTCATTTTCCATCATGGTTCTTATGCCTTCTTTAGAGGCCAGGTATCCCTCTCTGGGAACCCCACCCTAAAAAATGAATCCCCCCCTCTAAAAAAAAACTAGTGCCAAGTTTATGCATGAAGAATGGATGTGAGCTGTAGGGAGACCAAAGTCAGCAGAATATCCCCTTTTAAAGATGACCTGCCAAACTCAGCTTATGCCATGACCCAGTGCAGCCCTTGGTGTGAAGGGGAAGGATAAAAGGACAAGTCCTTTTGTGGATCAAAAACTGGCTGATTAATAGGAAACAGAAAGGGAGTATAAATGGGCAATTTTCTCAGTGGAGGGTGGTAAGCAGTGGGGTACCACAGGGATCAGTACTCGGTCCGATGCTTTTTAACTTGTTTAACTTGTTTATGAATGTTTAGCTTGTTTGTAAATGTTTATTAATGATTTGGAGTTGGGAGTAAGCAGTGAAGTAGCTAGTGAAGTGGCTAAATTTGTGGATGGCACAAAGTTGTTCAGGGTGGTCAGAACCAGGGAGGATTGTGAGGCACTCCAAAGGGATCTGTCGAGGATGGGCGAGTGGGCGTCAGCGTGGCAAATGGGGTTCAATATGGCCAAATGCAAAGTGATGCACATTGGAGCCAAAAATCCTAACTATAAATACACATTGATGGGGTCCAAACTAGGAGAGACTGACCAAGAGAGAGATCTTGGATAATAGATAATAGTAGTAGATAGTAGATAACTCAATGAAAATGTCGAGACAGTGTGCGACTGCAATAAAAAAGGCCAACACTATGCTCGGGATTATTAGGAAGGGAACTGAAAACAAATCAGCCAGTATCATAATGTCCCTGTATAAATCAATGGTGCGACCTCATTTGGTGTACAGTTCTGGACACCACACCTCAAAAAGGATATTATAGCATTGGAAAAAGTGCAGAAAAGGGCAACTAAAGGGTTGGAACGCTTCACCTATGAAGCAAGATTAAAGGGCTTGGGGCTCTTTATTAGCTTGGAGAAACAACGACTGAGGGGTGACATGATCGAGGTGTATAAGATTATGCGTGGGATAGAGCAGGTTAGAGAAAGAAGTACTTTTCTCCCTTTCTCACAATACAAGAACTGGAGGGCACTCAATGAAATTGCTGAGCAGTCAGGTTAGAACAGAAAAAAGGAAGAACTTCTTCACCCAAAGAGTGATTAACACATGGAATTCACTGCTACAGGACGTGGTGGCGGCTGCAAGCACGAATAGTTTCAAGAGGGAATTAGATAAACATATAGAGCTGAGGTCCATCAGTGGTTATTAGCCACAAGGTATAGATAGGAACTCTCAGTCTGGGGCAAGTGATGCTCTGCATTCTTGGTGCTTGGGGGGGGGGGCAACAGGGGGAGGGCTTCTAGTGTCCCGGCCCCACTGCTGGACCTCCTGATGGCACCTGGTATTTTTGGCCACTATGTGACAGAGTGTTGGACTGGAGGGGCCATTGGCCTGATCCAACATTGACTTCTCTCGTGTTTTTACGAAGACAGAGCTGGAGAGTACTTCGTACTGTCACTGCCACTGTGCCATGTTGCATCAATCATTAAACCACCTATTATCTCTTGAGATTGCCAAGGCACCTGGAGGAGAGCAAGCTGTCTGTGGAGAAAGGGGAACAGGACCACCCCTGTCCCGCTGTGGCTGGCTTGGTTTTTTCCTGGGGGGCTGCCGTGGTGACAGTGGTTTTCCTGGGGGGCTGCCGTGGTGACGGCTTTCTCTGCAGCCAGCTTCCTCTCCTGCCTGGATGCTGGGACAAGAGCAGAAAGGCTGTGGAGAATTGGGGGGGGGGTTTTGCTGGGAGAGGGCTTACCTCCATCCCTAGCAAGAGGCCTGTGCCTTAGGGAGGCTGGTAGCATACCTGCTCTCCAGTTCCTCCTGCCAACTACAAGCCCTATCGGGGGAAAATAACAACAAAACAACAAAACAAAACAAAAACAACAACAACAACAACAATAATAATAATAGGATTTTGACCACCCTTCTCAATGGCTGGGCTCATGGTGGCTAACATCAAAGTACACACAGAAAACAGTTAAAACCAGCACAAAACAGTCAAGGCTCAAATTCCCTAAAAAAAACCCAGATAGCATCAAAATCCTGACAGTGCTGCCATCTCGTGGCACGGTCTAAGTCCCAGTGGTGCCGCTATCCCGCAGGGGAGGGGGAGCGCCAAGTGGACACATTGCTGCCCTCCACCAAATGCCTGGTCGAACATCTCTGCCTTGCAGGCCTTGCGGAAAGACAGTAAATCCCGCAAGGCCCGGATGGGCTGTCCACTCCCTTGAAACGTTCTTGCCCACATCCCTGAAATGCAGGGCGGGTGCCGCCACACTGGGAAATGGTGCTCAGAAGTGCCACAGGTGACATTTCAAGGAGTCCCATGTTACTCCAGAGCCAATGCGTTATCTGGGTTAGATCGGACAAGTGAAGCTACTGTCTACTCACACTAGTCTTTCACATCACCTCCTACCTGCGTCTCTTTAACTGGAGATGGCAGCGACCATCCCTGGTACCTTCTGCATGCAAAGCGAAACATCACTCAGGCTGATTTTGCACTAGAGCTGCTTCGATGTTGTGCCGCCGTTTGCCCTGATACTATGGGTCAATTTCACACCCAAAGCCACGGAGCTGCATTTGACCCGCGGCTTCGCCCGATTTCCTCCGCAGTTTCGTGATCCTCAAAACACAGGAGTGTGTGTGAAATTGACCCATAGTATTGGGGCAAACAGCGGCGCAACATCGAGGCAGCTCTAGTGCGAAATCAGCCTTAAATTTGCTGGTGGACCCTCCTAGTGTCACATTAGGATGTGGGAGCGCTTGGTTCATGTCCCCACTCTGCCGTAAAATCTGCTGAGATTCTTTGGGAGAGCCATTCCCTCTCAGCTCAGCATACCTCACTGGGTTGTTGTGGGGATAAACAAGAAGAGGGGGGAGCCGTGGACCGCTGCCCTCAGTTCACAGGAGCTCTGCTCCTGCAGAGTGCAGGGGGTTGGACTAGATGACCTGCAAGGTCCCTTCCAACTCTAACATTCTATGATTCTAAGTGCAAAATAAAAAGGGACAAGGCAGACAGACATGTAATAGATTATGCCGTATGAGCAGCTCGTAATTGTACACCCAGCAGCCCAAATGGCTCAGCTTAGACAAGGCTCGTCTGAGCTCTGGAGCAAAGCAGAGTTGGGCCACAGGAAATACTTGGATGGGAGACCATCAAGGAAGACCAGGGTTAGCCCTGACCTGGATAGCCCAGGAAGGCCGGATCTTGTCAGATCTCGGAAGCTAAGCAGGGCCGACCCTGGCAAGAACTTGGATGGGAGACCTCCTTGGAATACCAGAGGTGGGAGGACAGAGGCAAGCTTTATTCCTGCGCCGGAGGAGGGTTGCCGCCGGACTGTCCCCTTGCAATAAGAATATCTGCTACAACAAGATAAGGGTGCCCGGTAGGCTTCTCACCTCCCCTTCATATGTGGCCCTAGATTAGATTGGCTAATTGGAACTGTAAGCCGCTCAGAGCCCCTAGGGGGTGAGCAGGATAGAAGTCGAAGGTTAAATTAAAAAAAAAAATTATTCAGCCACCTCTCTGAATATCCTTTAGGCCCCCAGTAGGGGTCAGTCACCAGAGGTCGCCATGACTTCCAGGTGCACACGCACGCGCACACACACACTTAAAAAAATACAAAAAAAGAGAGGAAGACCGGGGTTGTTCTGTAGAGGAAGGCAATGGAAAACTATCTCTCCTTGTCTCTTACCTGGAACTCTCCGTGAATGGGGTCGCCATAACTGGGTTGCAACCAGTGTTCCCTCTAAGCTGAGTCAGTGTGAGCCAGCTCACAGTTTTTTAGCCTCCGGCTCACACATTTTTGTCTTGGCTCAGGAAGGAGGGCTCCAGAGCAGACTAATTTCTGCAGTCGCCACATCTTTCACTCACAACTTTAGTGCCAGTAGCTCACAAAGCAGAATTTTTGCTCACGAGACTCCACAGCTTAGAGGGAGCGTCGGTTGCAACTCAATGGCATATTATTATTCCTCAATTGTAGAATGAGTTTGGAGGCATTTTTGAGTACAATGAGTTCCGAGTATAATGACTTCTGAAAAAAGTGACTTTTGGAGGCCGGCACACTTATTCAGTGCTGTACCGGCGAGGTAAATAAAGTGGTGGTCCCTGAAATCGTTTTCAGGGGGGCCTTCTGTTGTGCAAGAGAAACACTTCCCTGTTGCTTCTGTTTGTGGGACGTGGCAGGTGATGAAGCAATGGAGTGTGGGGTCTCAGTGGGCCAGAGAGCCCTGAGCTGTCACACCAATCATCATGAGTTCTGACAGGCAACTGTTACGGGCAAAGGATATGTGCAATCCCCCAAGCTGTTCAATCAGGAGGCTTTGCCTAGCGGAATCTCTCATGCTGCTGGGAAGCGGAGAGGGGGAAGAGCACGTAGGCATGCCACACCAATCATCATGAGTTCTGACAGGCACAGCATGCTTTCCCAACTGTTACGGGCAAAGGATCTGTGCAATCCCCCAAGCTGTTTAATCAGGAGGCTTTGCCTAGCGGAATCTCTCATGCTGCTGGGAAGCGGAGAGGGGGAAGAGCACGTAGGCATGCCAAGGGGGGGAGAGACAAATCCCTCCCACGCACACAAGCCTGGCAGAAGCACATAAAGATTCAAATGGGTGGAGAGGACGGCAGATTTCTGAATGGACCAGAATGCCCTTGCAAATATTCTGGAGTGCTCACTAACAGCAGTCCTCCTTCTGTCAACATCTCTTTTCTCCCTGCCAGGGGCGTGGAGAAGAGGGCTGCTTTCCGAGCAAAGCCACTCATGGCTGGGCATGTCATGCGCCACGTTGCTTCGCTTTACGCAAGGGCTAGATGCGACGAGGGCTTAGAAGGGACAAAACCCTTCGCTAAAAGGCAAACAGCTCATTCCCCTTTGCAACTGCAGTAAAGCAAGGAATGTCAAATGCTGACAGCCAGTTTGGTGTAGTGGTTAAGTCTGCAGACTCTAATCTGTGAGAACCAGGTTTGATTCTCCACGCTGGCTGAAGTTGAATCTGCCACTTTCGGTTACTTGGCTGGGAAATATTGAGATGCTATGTGGAGAGTCTCTCCTGAGACTTGATGGGTATCCACTTGAAAGCTGTAGACTCTGTAAAAAGCCTTAGGGTGTGGTTGGATTCTGTGCTGCCATTGGATAACAAGTGTCGATGGTAGCACGGTCAGCGTTTTTCCACCCATGCCAAGCCCACCAGCTTTGCTCCTTATTTGTCTGGGTTGGACCTTGCCACATCGATCCATTCAATGGTCACCTCCAGACTGGACTACTGCAATTCACTCTACATAGGGCTATTCTTGAAAACACTTTGGAAACTGCAGGTGGTCCAGAATTCAGCGGGTTGCTGACTGGATCATCATGGTCAGCTTATATTACTCTAATTCTGCAGCAGCTGCACTGGCTACCAATTAGTCTTTGGATCCAATTCAAGGTGTTGGGAGTGAACCTTCAAAGCCATTAATGGTCTGAGATCCTCATCACTACGGGACTGCCTCTCCCGTTACAACCCCCTGCGCCACTTTCGGCCATTGTCTAAGGGCCTCTTGCAGGTGCCTGGCCCCAGGATGGCTTGGTTACCTGTCACCAGGGGAAGGGCCTTCTCAGCTGTGGAATGCACTCTCAGGTGACGCGCGTACCTTGTTGGACTTGTTCAATTTCTACAGGGCACACAAATCTGAATTGTTTAGGTTCGCCTTTAGAGGGTAACCACATGTTTGGAGTGTTTTAATAGCGGTATGGTGACAGCCACGTATTTTAAGTAATATTTTATATTTGTTATTTGTTTTATGTTGCTTTTACCTTACTGGTTTTAATGCCATAAATCGCCGCGAGACCCTACAGGTGAGCGGCAACTAAAAAAAAATCTAATAAATAAATAAGTCACAACAATCCCAGTGAGAGATTTTTCAAGGCAAACAACAAGCAAAATTGGTTTGCCATTGCCTTCCTCTACAGAAACTTCTTTGCTGGTCTGCTATTCAAGTACTCGGCCCTCCTTAGCTTCCAATATCTGATGAGACTGGGTTATACCAGGCTGTCTTCTCTGCCTCTCTACACTGTAATACAGGAGAAGAGGGCCTCACCAAAGACTGAATTCAGTACAACTGAATAAAAAAATTCTTTTCTCCACTGCACCATTTGTTTTGTTGTTCTTTCCCCTCCGCATTGCCTTGGTTTTATATCAGTTTCATGCCTTCAAAGTACCATGGGAATTCTAGTTTAGCGAGAATCCTGAGAATTCTCCACCATGATCACTAGCCCCACTTCGCATAACTGCTGTGGGGAGAGCACGACTATTTAAACTACTTTTTGGAGCAGAGATGTGCCCCCGGCGGGGGGGGGGGGGGAAAAAAAAAACAAAGAAAATAGAAAAAGAATCACAGTCAACGCTATGCACAGGTTGGCACATTGCACAGTGAAATATGTTGAGTACAGGCTGGGCATGAGGGCATCTAGTTTTAAATCTAGTTGCGGGTAGGGAGGGGTATAAATCGAAATAATAAAATACATTTTAAAAAATTAATTTACGGAATGGTTCTGATAACAGTTATCATCGTGCCATTCCACAGTTGCCGCATGTCTGCAACCGAGCCCGCTCAGCTCATGGGACTCTGGAAACGAGTTTTGAGTCAACGAGCAGCTTGTTGCACATCAAGGCGCAGAGCCACCAGCGAGGGAGTCCCCTCCTGCAGACTTCTCAGGGAGTGAAACATGCAGATGAGGCCCCAAACATGCAGACAGACATCCTTTGAGTCTGAGCATAATGAGCTACCAGGAGTTTCCCCGACCCTGAGAAATGAAAGCGCTTCTGCTGAGGGTAAGGTGGTGGTGGTGGTGGTGGAGGGAAGACCCACTCCAGGTTCAAACCACTTGACTTTGCCCGCTGTTATTTCAGTTAGCAAAGTCACACAGATTGCCTATAGATCAGATGGTGCCGTAGTGGTGACGGAGCATGAAACCTCACTTAACTCCCACTTACAGTTTCTACGGCTCTGCCGCAGCTGAGATTCTACCGCGCACACTGACCGCATTCTTACCATTACGCCTGTGGCTTTTCCTGTCTCATATATACTTAATCCTTGCCGGTTGTATTTTAGAAGGAAAAAAACCCAGATTTTTTTCCCCGGCTAAGGTCTGTCGGAGATGCAAAAGTTCGCTGTCTGAAAGGGATGGGAAAGAAACCTGATCTATGCAGGCATGTTCTATGAGTTTTCAAAAAACTTGGGGGGGGGGGAGGCAAGCAAATACACCAGCGCAAAAAAATGTTGAGTTGACGAGAGAGTCTTTATTTATGGGCAGCATGCAGGGCTTCAATTGGGTCTGCACTTCCTCAGGAAAAATAGCTGCTTATTGGGCGATTTGTATTTTAATGACCTTTCTGTGTTGCTTTTGCAGCACGCTAGTTAAAATGCCATGTTGAATAAAAACTGCTCTTTACTAATCTGCATGCCTTTGCATGTGTTGCAAGGCCACGTTCTGGTCTGGGTTTAAAATTATTTCTGTGTTTGTGTGTGTGTGTGTGTGTGTGAGAGAGAGAGAGAGAGAGAGAGAGAGAGAGAGAGAGAGAGAGAGAGAGAGAGAGAGAGAGAGAGAGAGAGAGAGAGAGAGAGAGAGAGAGAGAGAGAGAGAGAGAGAGAGAGAGAGAGAGAGAGAGAGACTGCATGCATCTATATGGAGAGAGAGAGAAGACACAAAAGCATGGGGATACTAAAGGGAAAACAAATAGGGATTAAAAAAACGCAATCTGGAAAGAAAGGGAAATTTAATACTCGGATCAACAGCTCCTTACTTCTTTGTTACTCAGATGGGATTTGACTGGGCTACTAAATGCTATTTATGGTTAATCATGCATTAATTATGCAAGACCACAGCTGGAATGAAACAAGAGCCGTCTGACTGTGCAGTTCCTAGTAAGGAAACGGCTGTGTACACCTCTGGTTTTTAGAAACCGGTGCCTGCCAGACGAAGCATTACCCAGCTAAAGCCACAGCCCTAAATATTTGTTCGGGTGACACGGCAGGGCAAAGCCGGAGCAATTTCTCAGTTTGGTGTCACATTCTGTAAAGCGTATCTCATCATGGGATCGACCTGAGACTTTCCAAGTCACGCTCAGAGGCCTAGTGTGCGATTCAGAAACCTCCAGGGATTTCTAGCCTGTCTTCTACTACGGAAACAGAGGGCTGGATCTACAAAGACCGTCTGTGGAGCTCTGGACAGAACAGATCCTTCTTGCCGCGTCCCCATTCCCACAGCAGCTCACTATAGATCCCAAAATTGTACTCTAATGGAAAGGGTGAGGCTATCTTTTAGTTGTAGGGCTATCTTTCAGCTATGCTCCTACAGAGTGCAGAGGGTTGGACTAGATGACCTGCAAGGTCCCTTCCAACTCTAACATTCTATGATTCTATAGGTGTGATGTGGGGTCTGCAGCCATAGGAGGCCATCAGCACGTCAGTGCCCTTCTGCTAGCGCATGGGTCCCCCAATGTGGCACCCGCCCACACCTTCTCTGGAGCCCAAGTGTTTTTAGAAAGTGGGCAGGGTGGGGGCGGAGCTTTTGCTCGGCGGGGCTTCTGACTGGCCACTGGAAATCGGATTGGCTGTGCAGAGTTTTTTTAGAAGAAGAGGATTGGATTTATACCCCGCCCTTTACTACCCAAGGGAGTCTCAGAGCGGCTTACCAACTCCTTTCCCTTCCCCTCCCCACAACAGACACCCTGGGAGGTAGGTGGGACTGAGAGAGCTCTTCCAAGAACTGCCCTTTCAAGAACAGCTCTTATCAGAACTACGGCTTGCCCAAGGTCATCCAGCCAGGTGCAAGTGGAGGAGTGGGGAATGAAACCCGGTTCTCCCAGATTAGAGTCCGCGCACTCAACCACTACACCAAACAGCACAATGGTCTTCACTGTGTTACTGAAGGTAAGTTGTGTTCATACAACAATTTTTAAGCAAGGTAAGGCATCCTGTTAAACAGGGCTTCTGCTGTGGGAATGAACTGCTTGTGGGAGTTATGCATAACCTGATGTTGTGTGGCCGGCGCTGCCTCCTGTGGCAGCCACCCTGCTCCAAAGGTACCCTGCGGTTCAAAAAGGCTGGGGACCCCCTGCGCAAGCAGCAGACTTCAGATTCAACCCACAGTAATTACAAAAACACCATATGCGCCACGATACGTCGCCATGTTCCTCTGCATATATTTCCCCATGAGCAAGTCTTAATTGGCATTCGTTTGCCAGTGAAACTAGAGAAACTTTGTGAATTTCTATCATAAAATCAAGTAGGACAGAGACCCACCATGTTCCAGAGGATTCTGCAGCACATTCTATTGGGGGCACACTCAGTGTACGGGGGGAGGGGGGGGCTCACTGTTGTCCTGAAGCTGAATGCTCTTCCTACAGTTTTCCACTGCAAGAAAGGACTGACAGTAATGCACAAGTTGTCCTCCAGGAAAAACACCTTACCCAACTTTATGGATTTTCTCATTTGGAAACTCCTGATGACCTTTCAAGGTCATCTAGGGATCTCTAAAACACCACCAGACAGGGGCACATTGGAACGGGGACAGCACTGGAAAAGGGCCCTTCCCCCAGCCTTCCCCGGCTCTACTCCAAGGAAGGAGGGAGAGTCTGCCCGACCTGTCCTACACCTCTGCGAGACCAGATGGGCGTGTCCCATCTTTTGCCACATTGAGGCTGGGCAGAGTGGGTGCATCCTGTCCCTCAGCAAGGCTGGGGTGGGCCAGGTGGGCGCATTCCTCACCATGGGGAGCCCTCCTTCCCCACACCTCCTGCCAGGGCTGGGGTGGCCCTGGAAGGATGGTGTCCCCCAGGTTGGGGTGGCCCCAGCTAGAGGGAATGCCCCCCTGGGCCATTGACACCTTGGGACCATTCCTGGTGGCCTTAACAGCCAATCTGCCCCTACCAACAGAAAACCTATGCCGGATAACATGAAGTCCATACTGACTCAGACGGCTTGTCCTAGCTTCCCCAAACCACTTCTGTCACTCATAAGAAAGTATTCTGTCTGCCACAGCAGACTAACAGTGCCATCCTAAACAAAGTTATACCCTTCTGAGTCCACAGAATTTCACTGCGTTAGAAGGGCATAAGTCCGCTTAGCATTACACGCCATATGCTTCACTGAGTGCAAATCATAAAGACTAAAGCTGCTGGAGCTCTAGAACTAGAGACTTTATCTGAATATTCAACATATGCTTTTTAAAAATGAGGTTCCAGTGGAGTAGGGCAAGAAGTTGCAGTGACAAGGACTCTGTAGGATAAACTGGCTCATTCAGATTTCATGTAAAACCATAATTAGGATGACTGTCTGAACCTGGCCACTCACTGTTGTTGTGTTGGTTTGTCAGGGAATATAAAACCAAAATCTGAAACCATGTTTGAAGTTGGTTTATCTGAAGAAGCGTGCGTGCACAGGGAAGCCTATACCCAGAAGTAAACTTTGTTGGTCTTAAAGGTGCCACTGGATTCATACTTTGTTTTGTTAACCACAGTTAGTCTTAAATACGGTTCTGCATTCTGTACAAACATGGACATCGTAGCTTACTCCTGGCTAGGGACATATGAACACCTGCCAGTTTGGCTCATGCTCTGTTCACTGATCACAAGCAGGGACGATTTTTCGAGGACTGGTTCAGTAAGTCATCAATCTGTTTGCCGGTATTCAACATGTTGCTTCACTGTATTTATTCCTAGCCATGCATTGCGACTGAGGGGTGACATGATTGAGGTTTATAAGATTATGCATGGGAAAGAGCAGGTAGAGAAAGAGGTACTTTTCTCCCTTTCTCACAATACAAGAACTCGTGGGCACTCCATGAAATTGCTGAGCGGTCGGGTTAGAACGGATAAGAGGAAGTACTTCTTCACCCAAAGAGTGATTAACACTTGGAATTCACTGCCACAGGAAGTGGCAGCGGCTACAAGCATGGACGGCTTCAAAAGGGAATTAGATAAGCATCTGGAGCAGAGGTCCATCAGTGGCTATTAGCCACAAGGTAAAGATAGGGACTCTGGGGCAAGGGATGCTCTGTCATCTTGGTGCTTGGGGGGGTCAACAGTGGGAGGGCTTCTAATGTCCTGGCCCCACTGGTGGACCTCCTGATGGCACTGGTATTTCTGGCCACTGTGGGATACAGAGTGTTGGACTGGATGGGCCTTTGGCCTGATCCAACATTGGCATCTCTTATGTTCTTATGTTCCTGGTCCTTTTTCACTGGAGATGCCAGGGGTTGAAATTTCTTCCTTTAGGAGGTGCGATTGTCAGAAGAAAATAAAAAAGTTTCAGTTTTGTTTTTGCATGTGGGTGGGTATTCTGTAATAATTTTTTGGATACACTATATTTTTAATATGCTAGTTGTGATAATTTCATGCCAAGTAAAAATGTCCATAGTCATATTTTATGTTCCTAAAGTAACAGAATGACTTTCAAACTAGTAACAGAATGACTTTCAATTTAGAAAAGACAAAAAAATGCTAATGTAGCATTTTTTTCAATTTTCCCAAAAATTTCCGTTTCCCCCTGAAAAAAAATAGAAAAAAAACAGGGTTTTTTCCGAGCTTCAAAATTTCCGGAAATTTTACATCTCTAGGCCAGCTCTGGGCAAATTTCTAGACAGCTATTTAGCTAGACTGAAGTCCCCAACCTCACTGGGCCTATAGGCAATCCTGAGAACTGTGAGTGCCACCACCAAACGGCTGCCATGGGGACTGGGCCCGCAGGTCTTGTTGCAAGGCAGAGATGTTCTGCCAGGCGTTTGGCTGAGGACAGCCATGGTACAGTATAAGGTCTGGCACTCTCATACCTCCCCCCCACCTCCTCATACCCTCCCCCCCAGGGGGCCTGTGAAAATTTTATTGTTAAACTATTTTCTCTGGTTCTCCTAGATTAGAGTCCACGCACCTAACCACTACATTATTGAAGGTTTCACCTTTTAATGTTGGTAGACTTGTATTCTGCGGTGTGTTGTTATGTTGAATTTTATTGTATGCTGCCCTGACCCTTGCATGCAGGCAGGGTTATTTTTGGGCAGGAACGCACAGGAACAGAGTTCCGGCTGGCTCCCGAGTTGGCCACGCCCAACAGGAACTCATTAGCATAATAGGCCACACCCAACAGCAGGAACTCATTAGGACCGGCTACATTAGGGGTGTGTGGCCTAACATGCAAAGGAGTTCCTGCTACCAAAAAAGCCCTGGGTTTTGACCACGAACAAGGTCAACAGAATAAGAAGCCACACTTCTGGTAACATGGGGGTGTGGCCTAATATGCTAATGAGCTGTGCTGTCGGGGCTGTGGTCTAATATGCCAATGAGTTTCTGCTGTTGGGTGTGGCCTATTATGCTAATGAGTTCCTGCTGGGCTTTTTCTACAAAAAAAAGCCCCGCTTGCAGGGAAGGGCACCCTAAAAATCAGACGGACAGACAGACAGACAGACAGACAGATATTGGGAGGTTCCAAACCAAGCATCCTCCTGTGATGCAAACTGCCGAAGACAGAAAAGTGATGTCTCCTGGGCTCTTCTGAGGCATCGACGGCTCCAAAGGGATGTAGGAAAAGTCAGGATTAGCTCTTTGCTTTCAGGGAAATATGCTTTGAGAACAAAGGAGGTGGACACCAGAAAATACATTATTGGGCACCATGGGGCCAACGGGCACTATGTTGAGGAACACTGAGCTAGATGACAGGACCATGGAAGAAATCACTGCCATTAAAAGGTACTGAGAACTTCAAATGCCTGGCAAGGGATGCCTGTCCTCCTCTGAGGACATTGCTCTGTTCTGCTGAGCAGCTCTGTCTTCTGCGAGCGTCTTCTCTTTTTGAAGCGGCTTCATCTTTCAGATACCAACAAGAAAGGATGAAAAGTGAGCTCCGGAAGGAGGGACAGCATGTCACATTCACATACACTTAAGCAAAACCTACAGCTTGCAGGATTTTGAACACACTGGTGATGATTCAGAACAAGACAAAAAGCGGTATGTTGTTAATCAAAACCCAGCAGCACATTTTCGACAGAAAGCATCTGAATGCAACAAAAGCAGCATGGGACATTTCAGCCTATCTATTTTACAGTATAAAATGACTGCCAGATGGATTCGGAGAGGGGAGGGGAGGGGAAGGAGCAAAAACTTTTGCTCACGGGATAATCTTGCACAACAAAATAAAACAAGAAGGTCCAAGTGGCACGTTTGCGGGCCTCAAGACACTCATCACTGATGTAGGGAGCTCTTCGTTTTGCATATGTACATTGGCAGCTGCCATCCTCCAAAAAGCATCAAAATCCCCAGGAAAAGAAGGAAAGAAATGCTGAGAATAAGCAAAAGTCTGGGGCTCCATTCCCACATCGTACTACTGGAACGGAGGCCATTTGCCAATGTTAAAATTGCTATGTTATACATTTGACTATCAGAACAACAAGGGTAGAGCCAAGCGTGCGGGTCCTTTTCATTTGAGCATACCTTCCTACCAGGCAACGATCAAAAGAGAAGGAACCCTGGGACTGGCCTAGGCTTGCCATCCTCAAGGTGGGGCCTGGAGATCTCCCAGAATTACAACTGATCTCCAAATGACAGAGATTGGTTCCCCTGGAGAGAACAGCTGCTTTGGAGGATGGACTCTGTGGCATTATACCCTGCTGAGCCCCCCCCCCAAAAAAACCTTCACCCTCGCCAGGCTCCACTCCACAAATCTCCAGGAATTTCCCTACCTGGAATTGGGAACCCTACTCTGGACCCATCCTCATGGCTCAAATACTCAAATTACACACAAACACCATCAGATTTCACCACATAGAAGTGGCTCCCATGCCAAGAGTGACCGGTCTGGATGAGGCCTGAATGAAAGACTTGGTTTTAGGAATGTTACACCTTTGTGTGTGTGTGTGAAGTGCCAGCCAACTTATGGCCAACCCCCTTTTCAAGGCGAGAGGCGAACAGAGGTCGTTTTGCCAGTGTTTGCCTCTCGGCTCCTGAAAAATTCTGTCCGTCAGAATTTTAACAAAAACAACTGGATCACAAAGCATGTCAAAACTGGCCCATAAACTCACTTCTTTTAATTATCTCCTTTTCTTCTCTGAATTGACCTAGAGTAAAATCCCTTGAGATTTGTGCACCTCTTCACATTAAAAAACTCAACATTTCAGATCATAAACATGGCACTTAATATCCCCCATACCTTTATACCTCACTTTAATCTTATTATCTTACACTAGAAACACCACTGTAACTGATATTTGTATATATGTTTTGAAATGTTTGATATAATATCTTATGTAGTAGCAACATTTTGCTTAAGTGTTGCATCGATTGTAATTCCCCTGTTATCTAAATAAAGGTTTTGAAAACTGGGGGGGAGATGACTTGAAATATTATTTTTAAAGACATCAAATGTTTAAACAAAATAACCAAAGTCTGGGCTTACTGTTTTGAAATGATCAAAAACTGGGGCTGAGCTAAATTGCAGAGGAGGGTATATTACAGAAACATTCCCCACCCCCACATTTTTGAGGAATCTTTTTTCAGCTGTTTTATTAATGGGGGAGAGGTACTGCAGATAGGAGGAATGTCACCCCAGCATATACCCAGGTTTTCAAATCCATGCCTGGCATTTAACAAGCAAGCTTCTGTGTGTTCTTGACCAGCCACCATTTCACCGCCATTTTGCCGCCCGTGTTCCAATTGGCCTTTCTCATTCCAAATAAGAGTGACGTCATCAAGCAGCCAGTCAGGTGAAACTACATCGCTAAAGGCAGGCAAAGCTATAAACAAGCTTCATCAGCCTTCAGCAGTACCATCCAATAGCCAAACTGGACTAGTTGTGTGAAGTGACTGCTTGTTGGAGAGAGGGCTATTTTCAGATAAAACATGGAAGCTCATCGGAGCTACACACAGTGACAAACAGGAGAAGAAGAAGTGTATGTGGCAGGGGGCTTTGAGGAACATTTCAGACCCCTTGGAAGCTTCTTTTTTTGTGCCGTAAAGGCATGAGAACATTAAGAAACCATATTCCCCCCCCCCCAGGTTGATTCACATGAAACTGTATAAAGGAAAAAAAGAAAAATCCATCCGCTTTACTTCCCCCCTCCCCTAAATAACCACCGGTCTAAGTAAGCTTCAGATCCCATCTACCACGTTCGCTCCATGCATTCTGTTTTGAATAGTGAAATCCATCTCTTGGCTTCAACCATAATGTACACAAATCTCAGTGCAGGCTGATTCATAGTTTATTGAGACAGCGATATATAGATATGGATGACAGAGAGAAGCCACAATGTGAAATAATAAATGTGGGCAAAGTAGTATTTTTTTTGGCTGTGCGCACTATCCTTAAAATGCAATCCTAAATAAATATGCACAGCTGGAGTATTTACACATATTTTAAATCAACGCATGTAGATCATTGACATGAATGATCCCAAAGATGAAGACTTTTTTTTAAAAAAATAAGAAAATTCTAAAAGGTTCTAGTCAATAATACTACATAAAAGTCTATCCCACACTAACATTTGTGCACACTTTTTCACAATCTTATTCTGCGGTCTGAAACAAATAGGCCTACAGTCCGCACTTCCTGTGGCCCATACAAAACAAGCCTATGGTTCTGTCTCTTACCTGTAATCTGACTCTGTCCTTGTGGATTAAAAGGGCTTGGTGCAGAGTTCAGGGAGGGCCGTGGGCTCTGGGTCGGGACCCCTACTCTCATACTGGGATGAGGGATGCGCCCTAAATCACTGAGTCGCTCAGAGAACAAACTAGGTTTAGAGTCATCAAGCTTCTGTCTGTGCCCTGGAAACAGCAAATCATAAAATAAAAGTGTTGTTAGCATGAATGAACAATGTACTATTCAATAATAACTGTTTATAACTCAAGGACCAAGAAAGGTTTTGGGTTTAACCTGGAGCTGGTGGCAGGGAAGGATATTTCTTCACAGAGGGCAGTTTATGTGGTTGTCTTTAAACATGTGCAAATCGCCGAGATTTACACCAGCATGAAATCACCACATGGGACAATCAATAGGCACGAATTTTGTAACTCAGGGCCTCCCTTCGAGACTATCATCATCAAATGGGTGCTAGTATGTGGGAGATCTGTAGGAAGAATGAGTACATGTGGGAATAAAGCGTGAGAGCATTCTTCCACAGCAATTCTGCTTATCAGAAAAAAGACCATGTAGCATAAAAGGAGGTAACTTTTTTAAAAAAATAACTACTTTTTGCTCATTCTGTAACCTGTTACTGTCTTTATATCAGATTTAAAATCCCACAAAATTAAAAAGAAAATGGCTATTGCCATTAGCAATGGGTCAGGTGAGACTCCATGAAGAAAGGGGAAGGCATATTGTCTCAAGGAAGATTTTAAAAGTTACCAATTTATGTCACTAATGCCTCCAGACTCTAAATTTCTTTTCATTTTATTCACCATTCATCGGCAGGTTCTCATTTCCTGCTTCTGTTTTGTGCTCTTCATTCTGTGCTTGTCTTGCTTTATTTCTCTTAAGATGTTCTGAATACTTAAACCCTTTCTTCTTTTAAATAGAAATGAAGGCTTTGTTTTTTTTTTAAATACTGTAAGAACTTAAGGCCCTACTATTGTTTTATCATGTCTGATGTAATACAGCATAACAGTAAAGCAAAGTTGGACAATGACTGGCTTGAGGCCCCAGCTTGGCCCCAAATTCAAAAATTTACCTCAACTGATATTTCCTGAGGTACCTCCGTAAACAAGGTTGCCCCAACATGTTCATTTGACAAAATATTTTAGCAGCCTTCTTCAAGAGTGCCTGATTTAGCAAAGAGTTGGCACAGGGGGCTTCACTGCAGACGATTTCACACTTGGTTGTGGGGAAGAATGAATGTATGCCCCCCGCTCCCAGTATATCTACCCTACAGGGACCAGGTCATCAGCTACTGTGGGAGCGAAGGGAAATATTGTGTTGGGTGTGTGTGGGTGATGTTGCATCACACATTGCTGCGGTGTCCTAGCAATCCCCCAATCCTGATCTTTCACCAGGCATAAGCTCTACACAGGCAGAGACATATACGAGCAGGCTTATGTTTTATGTATGTGCTCTATGTATAGTATGTGGGGATAAACCACATACATAAACACACTCAAAATGGCTCTAAAACTATTTCTTGTCAAGACATTACCACCTGCTCGGTACTCAACAGTCTCTCTACAATGCAGCCAGTTACCACTTACAATTTCCTTTCTGTAAACAAAAAAGCCCATGGGTAAAAAAAAACAACCCTAAACCAACCCCAACAACTCAAACATTTTGCCTACCTCAAGCCCATTTAACATACTGGGGTAAAAAATATCCCAAGAGTTCATTAAGAAACTCCCAGGAAACAATCTTAAGTGCTGTAGAGAGAGCCCCTCCTGGCAACCTGGAGAATATTTACCTCACGGGGAGAAAAATACCCCAACCCACAAAATAAATTATTAACTGTAGATGCTTTAAAATGTTTTCCTTTAAAATCCATGAAATTTTATATTAGCTGTCTACTGTCTTAGGTTCAAACCATCGGGGGTTTTTTGTTGTTGTTCTAATTTTTTTTAAAAACAGCTTTGCAAAGAAACCATACTGGCGGTGAAGCGATGCAAAAAACAAACATTCTGCCTCATGTCACACTTTTGTGTGACATTTTTCTACTCCAAAGATACAGTGAAATTTGATTTGAGGTGGAAAGGCAAGATGATGGAGGGATGGAGGGATGACAGACAGATAGGTACTACAGGGTTAGAGGGGTTAACTGTACTTCTGAGTTGACTGGCAGCAACTTTTGTCAGCCCTTGTGGAGGCACCAGTGAGGGCTCAAAGCAACAGTGCCACACGGGGTTGCCAATTTGGCCGTGGCCATCTCCTGGAATTACAACTGGTCCCCAGACTACAGAGACCAGTTTCCCTGGGGGAAAAGGCTGCGCAGGATAATGGATTCTAAGGCATTATACTCTGCTGAGGACCCATCCCCTCCCAAATCCCACCCTCCCCAAGCTCCAGGAATTTCACAACCTGGAGTTGGCCATGTAGTAGTACTGCCGCCGCCATTGCCCCATGCTAGGGCTGCCAAATGGGGGCGGGGAATCCCCCGCTTTGACGGCTCGATTTTTGACACAACAAAAATCGGGCCCAGGGGAAACCCCACCCCCGCGTGCGCGTCACCCGGATGTGACGTCACACGCTGGGGGTGGGCCACAGCCATTTGAGGGGAAAACACAGCGTGCGACGTCACATCCGGGTGATGCGCGCGTGCACCCCGGACGCCAGCCGGGAGCCCCCCGCTCCCGGCCGAAAACAATTTGGCAACCCTACCCCACGCCTCAGCGCTGTCACTGCCACCTGTGCCCAGAAGTCAGGAGAGATAACCTTCCCATAACTCTTTGCTACTCTGGTCTCTTTAAAAATAGCTTGGGAAGCTATATGCTGGCGCTATAGGTCTCCCTGAACTCTTGAGAAACTGCTTCCTCTTACAAAAGTCTGGCCGCCATTTTGGTTGCCGAGTTCTTCGCGAGAAGTTGCAAAGTGTTTTCCGAGTTCTTTGCGAACAGGCAGGGACAGCAGCTGATGGACAGGCGGGCAGCTGGCTAGCCGGTAGCCCCTGGGAGGTTGCCACCAAGTGTTCCCTCTAAGCTGAGCTAGTGTGAGCTCACTCACAGTTTTTTAGCCTCCAGCTCACAGATTTTTGTCTTGGCTCAAGAAGGATGGCTCCAGAGCAAACTAATCTATGCAGTCGCCAAATCGCTCGCTCACAACCTTAATGCCAGTAGTTCACAAAGTAGAATTTCTGCTTACAAGACTCAACAGCTTAGAGGGAGCACTGGTTGCCACCCGCCAGTCCACTGCCTAAAGTGGCTGTCTCAGATCACCTCGTGAGGAAACCAGCCCGGCCGTCACCAAGTTATCAGTGCTGGGGGAGAAACGCCTTTAGGGAACATTCTTTAGATGTAGAAAAAACAAAGTGGGTAATACGAAATACAAGGTCTCGTGTTAGGCAAGCCCTCTCAAATAAGTTTGAAGGCATGCAAAATTAAATTATCGAGAATATTTCTGTAATAATATAAACAGTTTTTTCCTCCCTCGAGGGCACTCTTAATAAAGACAGGAGAAGGCAGGCAGGAAAAGAAACACATGCAAACCCAAAACAAGTGGATGAGAGTGGGGGAGAGAGAGGCTGAACACAGACAGATACAAAAGGATAGCTTCTCATCTGACTGTTAGTGATGCTGTGATAGCAGCTTAATTAATAGCTTTTAAGGTCTTAATTAAATCCATTCAACAGTCCCTCCTCTGCGCAAACACCTCAGACAGATCTATTGTTCCTTAACTGGCTCCCTCATATCAACTTTCAGTTCTAGCGGTGCTCTTGGCTATTTTCCAGCCTATTTTTTCCCAGTTGAGTTTTAACTCTTTATCTTTAATGTCTGTTCTGAAAGCATGTGAGGTAAAGCTAACATGAGCATGTGGCTACACAGAAGACTGCATGCCTCTGAAATCAAATCCATGCCCCAAGTGAACTTAATGCCTCCCCCCCCCAAAGAATCACAAATCACAAAAAACAACATATAAAAGCCAAAAAGCCAGCAGCAGCAACCTATGTCTTATGCTGCTACTGCTTAGAGCTACATTTCTCAGTCTTTTTCTGCTGCTACTGGTTAGAGCTACATTTCTCGGTCTTTTTCTGGGCTTGCAAAATATCAAAACCGGTGCCAAAACCTGAGAGACTCAGTAGCAATATTTCTCTGGAGCAGCAACAGATTCTCTTATTCCCCACCTTTCTTCCCAGTGGGGACCCAAAGTAGCTTACGTCACTCCTCTCCTCCATTTGATCCTCACAACAACCTTGTGAGGTAGGTTAGGCTGAGAGAGTGTGACTGGCCTCTGATGAAGGGAGCTCTGACTCTTGATAGTTTATACCCCCCCAAATCTTACTGATCTCTAAGGTATGACAGGAGTTGAAACTCGGGCTGTAGTCACATGAGAAGTTTACCCCAGTAGTATATCGGCTCTAAATAAGCCACTTGAGTTTGGGTCCAGGGGTGTGCACTCGGTAATAGCCGAACCGAAAAAATACCCCAAAAATAAATTGTTGGTATTTTGGGGGTATCACATCAGGGATCTGTATTCGGCTACCAGTATAGCTGAACCCGAAAAAGCCGATATTATCTGGCTTTTTTCAGGTTCATTTTGCTATACCAAAAACAAGGTATTTAAACCTAACAGCCTGAGCCACCAGTCAGCTGTTGGGTTTAAATGCCTTTCTTTCCTTCCCCCAGAGCAAGGAGGGAAAGAAAGGCATTTTAACAATGCTGGGGTTCCCTGCCTGATCTTCTTCAGGTGCCTGGCAGCCTTCAAATCTGCCCAGGCCTAGGTAGGGGATTGGATGTTGACAGCTAGGGGCCAGATAACCTCCTGTTCATCACAGCTTCCCACCCATAATCACTGTCCCCTTCTTGAATAAGTTACCACACTGTCAGGTAGCACATTCCCCACTGCTTGAATGTCCTATATGCTCCTTTAGTTACTTACGAGGACATGCTCCAGAGAGCTTTCTTCTCATGGAAGGCTATATAAAGGGCACAAAAACAAGTCCATCTTCCTCATGCCTGGTGTCCTACTGATTAAAACTGCAAGCATCTGCTTGGCATGGAGAAGGTCCCAGGTTTAAATACTCTGCACCTCCAGTTAAAAGGATCAGGTGATGTGATGTGAAAGACCTCAGCCTGAGACCCTGGTGAGCTGCTGCTGGTTTGACTTTGATGGACCAAGGGTCTGATTCAGTATAAGGCAGAATCATGTGTTCATGGGTGTATCTAACTGGAGCCAATCCCATCTTTTGGCAAACACTGAGAGGACAACAATTTGGCAGATTCCGTTCCTGAGAGCAACAAAAAATGGAGTAAATCCCATCCTGAATGATGAGTTAAGCAGGAGTACCTGTTAGAGGACATGTTAGAGGGATAACCAGTAAAGGACTATCTTCAGCGTAAGTGGTCAAGTTGCAATACACACAATCACAAGAACCCTACATGAATTCAGTTGAAATTCTGCAAAGGAAAGGTATTATTTCTTAGGGTGGCAGCCTTCAGAAATTTACAAGACATATATCTCGGCATGGGGTACAATGGAACATATGTCTCGCACCTGCAGTTCCATAACCTTCCCAGTACTGACATCTATCTCACTGATATGGTAGAATTTAGACCTTTCTAAAACATCTTGCAAAAATTCCATGTTTCCTTTAACCTCAACCATATCTAAGAAAGCGAAGGCTTTCTGTGTAGTCTTAAATCTTCTGTTCTAGAAAGGCCATAATTTACTGGGTTGATTAAAGGACTTGTTATCACCCTGGTCTTGAACCACCAACACTGGCCGCCCATCTGTTCCTGGGCACAATTCAAAGTGCTGCTTCTTATCTTTAAGGCCCTAAAACAGCTTAGGCCAGGGTACCTGAAGGATCATCTCCTCCCACACTGTCCATCCCACCAGTTAAGATGTGCCCCTCAAGCCCTGCCCCCATCAGAGGCAAAGCAGGTAGTGACTAGAGACGGGGCATTTTCTGTGGTAGCCTCTCACCTCTGCCCCCCCCCCCCCAGGCTTGCTTTTATTGTTCTTTAGATGCCAGGCTACGATAAAACTTTAACCGAGTGTTTTAATTAGGGGTTTTATCTTTCCAGTTTTTTAATGGTCTGTTTCCTGTCTTGAGGTCTGTTTCATGGATAGTTCTATGCTATTTATGTCCCTGGGCTTGTTTTAATGCTTGCTGTTTTTATATTCATAATTTATTATTTTAATTGTAAGCTGCCTTGAGATACAAGGGGAAAGGGGTAACTCCTCAACAGAAAGGGCTAGAGACCTACTTTGTGTGTGCATGTGTGTACATGTATATATGTGTGTGTGTGTGTGTGTGTGTATGTGTGTGTATGTATATATATATGTGTGTGTATGTATAACAAACACACACATATAAAAAAGCTAGGAATGCAAAGAACCCATGTTGCTACAAAAGTATATCAATATAGCATATTCTAGTGCTGATTTTTTAAAAAACTGCAAACACCCCAGTGGCCGGGGGGGGGGGGTGTTGGCCAGTGTTGGGGAACTGGGGCAAACCTGCCTTGTGGAAGCATTCTTGCTGCTGCGCTTTATCAGCAGTCACCCCCAACAATAGAGAAGCCTCACAAGCCTGTCCTCACATGGAAACCACCCAAATGGATCATTGCTAAACGGTCTGGGACAAGAGTAGGCAGTGCAATGCCTTCTCCTATAAGAAATGGTCCATCAGCTAAATTCAGTACTCACGGCTCTTCTCTAGTTGCCCTACCCTTTGGAACTTAAGATTCCCCGAGATGCAGGCTTTCCTATAGCTGTGCTCCTGAGGGACATTCAGTGCCATCTTTATTTGTCTGGTTTAACTAAGCATTTGGTGGTTAGTTAATTTGTTTACTTATTACCGTTCTTGCTCATTCCGGGCTGTGTAGACTCTCGGCTTGTTGCTGATGTTTTATGTTGCTGTTGCTTATATGGGCTTTATACTGGCTTATACTTTTTATGTATTGTAAATGGCCCTGAATAGGCCGCGGGAGGAGAAAAACAGCATTTGAATGTTTTAATTGAGGAGGAGGAGCTGCTGAGCGGAAATTCCAAGGCCTCAGCTCATAACGGCTTAGGAGATTCTGAACTGGAGAAGGTGTGTTCTCAATCCCACCACCTGTATTTCTGGAATTCACTGCTCTTCAGCGGACTCCCTGTAGAGAAGGCAAACTGAGGTAAAAGGGAACCCACCATCAGTGTTCCCTCTAAGCTGAGTTCGTGTGAGCCAGCTCACATTTTTTTAGCCTCTCGCTCACACATTTTTGTCTTTGCTCAGGAAGGGATGGCTCCAGAGCACACTAATTTATGCAGGAGCCAAATGGCCCGCTCACAACTTTAATGCCGGTAGCTGACAAAGTAGAATTTCTGCTCACAAGAGCCCTCATCTTAGAGGGAGCACTGCCCACCATAGTGCCTAAATTGCTTCAGCCACACTAGCCCCTGTGTGGTCCTTTCCAGGAGAGAGTCTTAAAACTTCTTCCTTTAATCCTTCTTTTTTTGTATCCCTGACCTAGATGGCCCAGGTTAGCCTGATCTTGCTATATCTTGGAAGCTTAGCAGGGTTGGTCTTGGCTGGTACTTGGGATGGGAGACCACCAAGGAAATCCAGAGAAGCTATGCTGAGACAGGCAAAGAGCAAACCACCTCTGTTTGTTTCTTGCCTTGTAAACCCTCCAGGATCGTCATATGTCCGTTGTGACTTGACAGCACTTTCCACCACCAAACTCAACCACCAAACTCTACTATAGAAAGGATAACTTATTAGGAATAAAAGTACCATTTAAGTGAGTTGAACTGTCTGCTACTTTGAGGACTTCCTGAGGAGGTCCATAATCATCTTGTTTCCTGGCCAAAAGACAACACCAAGTAGAGGTACCATGAAGTGAGAAGACTGGTTCAACCAGAAGATGAAGCTATTCCAGATACAAAGAGTGGCCTGAGAACATGCTGAAGAAAGCCTTAGTTAGCGTGTTGTAGTTACACCCTTTTAAGTCCATTGAAGTCAGTGGACTTACATGGGTACAGTTCTTCCTGGACTGCACAATTCCAACATGATCATAAACAGAGTTACATCCTTCTAAGCCCAACGGCTTCCATGGACTTAGATGGGTGCAACTTTGTTTAGGGTTACGCTACTAGTCAATGGGATTTAGGCTGTATTTATGTCCATGAACACCTGACAGTAAGCAGCAAACAACACAGTGGTACTTGCGTCCATGTAAACAGGTAGAGGATCAGGCTACATTTTGTGACAGAATTGTACCCCTGTCCCTCCAGGAAGTCTATACAGAACTAAGCCTAAGGTATTTCCAGTATCGCTTTCTTGTGATTACCAGTGAGTGATGTTATTTCCATCACATCAGGGCAGGGCAATTCATCTTTCTGTTCTACATTTCAGGCAATATATCATGTCCTTAGGAGTCAGCTCCAAAAAGCAGCCCATCTAACTTAGCTTGGAAGGGAAAAATAAGAGCATCATAAATCAACCGCAATCAACAAAGAGTAAGTTAGCGCTTCCCTGACAAGGCTCCAGAAATAAGCCAGTGGGGGGAAAAAAGAGCTACTGTTGACTAAACCCGTATTAATATAAATGTTTATTTGTGACAAACTGTTGCTTTCATTGATGGCTTTCTGAAGCAACCCCTCTGGCCTGAGCCATACAATTCAAGGTTGTTTTTATTTTAAAGGCAACAAAACACAGCCAAACCATTTTTATCCCAGAAAGCGGAAATCTTGGAGTCTGTCCAGTCTCTTGGGTAGACATAATTATGAGAAGAAAATATATAATCCACCCAAGAGACATAATTACATAATTAGGCACTAGGCTCTACGTACGAAAAGTTCTTATAATTCCCCCAAACAAGGCGCTGCATAGTCCCAGTAATTCTTACTTGCTCAAAGAGTGAGGGAGATGCTTGGTTTATTTAAATAGCTCAAGGCCCTAGTTTGTGTTATGGACTTGCTCATTCTAGAGGGAAAAACAGAAGGAGGTGAGTAGGAGGCACATTCAATCCTAAAACATTTGTCAGTGGCATGTAACACCTAACCCATCTTAACATGTGGCTCACTGGTGCTGCAATCCTAAAGACACTTTCCTAGGAGTAAGCCCCACTGAGTAACATGGGACTTAATTCTGAGCAGACCTGATTCCAATTGATCCCTGCATACACCCCAAGCGGCGCTTCTCTCCTGGGTGGGGATGAGGAAATAACCTCTAGCGCACCTACAAAAACATTTCTTGAGCATTCCTAGCGGTGGGACACACACAGGATTGTACACCGTGATTGGAAAGAAGTGTGGAATACATTAATATTAATTCCAAGAACACCCTAGGACCATAGCTGTAGAAGAGCCTTTTAGGTCTAAGCTCCTTCTGAATATTCCAAGATGCAGCCCTGAAAATTTTCCTTCAAAAAAAACAACAACAAACACTTTTACTTAATTTACCTTTTACTTACAGGCAATGCTCCCTCTAAGCTTTGGAGTCTTGTGAGCAAAAATTCTACTTTGTGAGCTACTGGCATTAAAGTTGTGAGCGAGCGATTTGGCTGCTGCATAAATTAGTTTGTTCTGGAGCCATCCTCCCCTGAGCGAAGTCAAAAAATGTGTGAGCCAGAGGCTAAAAAACAACACCGTGAGCTTGCTCACACTAACTCAGCTTAGAGGGAACACTGCTTACAGGATAAGCACAGGCACTATTCTACTGCTCACTGCTGGCAAACATGCCCCCATATTCCAGGTTCCAGCTATTAAGAACAAAGGCGCTGGGACTTCTGACATTTGGTTCCTATTTTCAGTATTATAACGTGCAGAATGATTAACTTTTTCATGTATTAAAAAAAACCCTTAACATAAAGCCTGTTAGGCTCCCTGCAATTTTGCATTGTGATATTTGTCACCTGCCCCAGCAACTGCCGGCTATAAGACTAGACATATCCTAAACAATCACACCCCAAGTGGAGGAGGACTGAAATACAATTCTCTTAACAAAATGCACCTCTTACCTATCCTCCATGGTTCTAGAAGGTAGAAGGTATTTTTACCCTGTGTTTCAGGTAACCCAAGAAGCCGGAAAAATAGTAAAAGTGGTGCTTGGGGGGGGGGGTAACAGTGGGAGGGCTTCTAGTGTCCTGGCCCCACTGTTGGACCTCCTGATGGCACTGGTATTTCTGGCCACTGTGTGATACAGAGTGTTGGACTGGATGGGCCTTTGGCCTGATCCAACATTGGCATCTCTTATGTTCTTATGTTCTTATGCTCTGCCCACTGCCATCTCTGGAGGTTAAATTGGTGGTAGAGCTTTCCCAACATTGGTGCCCTCGGCTATCAAACTTCCTCTTGCAGTAGGCTCAGGGTTTTACTTTCAAAAGACTGAAAGGTTGCCTGCCTCTTTGGCCAGGCATTTGATACGTTCCATTGCTCACTTTTAAGCTGCGGTGCTTTTGTAGTAGCTTATGACAGTTTTATTGTATTACCAGTATTGCTTTCACTTTGTTAACCCTGAGCCGGCATTGGGTTGATATTTTTGACAGGCAGGCAAACACTATTTTAAATATTACATATTAATCAATTTTAGAGTGTACCGGGGGGGGGGGATCAGCCACAGCCCTCAAAACCAGAAAGAAGAGTTTGAGGACTTAAAACTTTTTCCATGTGGATGTAGCTCCTTAATAAAGCACTGTTTTACCACATTTACAGTAAGATCCTCAGAACAGTTACACCCTCCTAAGCTCGCTGACGTCAATGGACTTAGAAGGGTGTAGCTCTACTCAGGAGGGCACTGTTAATTCTCACAAGAAAAAGGATGTCCATGTCCCCTCCCTCCCTCTCTGGTGCAAGGACAAACATACACACACGTCCCACATTACTGTGTTTATTAACTGTGAACTCTCTTTTATTTTTCTCTTCAAATAACAGCATCCCTATAAGCACACCCACAATACCATTGTTAAAAGACTGCAAACACTATGCAGTCAAACTAGAGTCTTGTCACGGAATTCCCAGAATTCCTCTGACATGGTAGTACGTAATCTTTCTTAACCCCTTCCACTCCATGCTCTCCTCAATTATTTTATGCACAGGAAGGGGGAGGGGGAGAGAGAAAAGACACAGCATAATTTCCGGGTCACAAGGTCTCTTCATTCAGACTTTATTAATTCATCAGGATCACACCATCTCCCTTAAGCATGAGGAAACTCTCGTTTTAAAAAAGAGGAACTACTGTGCAAAGAACCCTGCTCAAGGTCAGTAGAAAAGAGCAACAGGACAGTGTTCCCTCTAAGCTGAGTTAGTGTGAGCTAGCTCGCAGTTTTTTAACCTCTGGCTTACACATTTTTGTCTTAGCTCAGGACGGATGGCTCCAGAGCAAACTAATTTCTGCAGACGCCAAATCGCTCGCTCACAACTTTTAATGCCAGTAATGCTCACAAAGTAGAATTTTTGCTCACAAGACTCCACAGCTTAGAGGAAGCATTGGTCCAGGAGCACCTTAAAGACTAACAAAATATATGGCAGGGTAGGAGCTTTTGTGAGTCACTGCTCACTTCTTCAGACACAACTCACTAATGAAAGCTCATCCCCTGCCACAGATTTTGTTAGTCCTTAAGGTGCTCCTGGACTCTTGCTCTTTTCTACTGCTACAGACAGACTAAACACGGCTACCCATCTTGACCGGTCAAGATCTTTAGCTTAGGCTTGGGACACTCTGTTCCAGTAAAGATCACAAAGAGAAATGGAGGAAGAGAAAAGAAGGAAAGTGAGGAGGAAGAAAACCTCTTCCTCGAACTGGAATAACTCCAACTCCTGGCAGAATGAGATGGGTTTTCTTAATGTTTGCGAAACCCAATAACTTTGAATGAAGAGAGAGAGAGAGAGAAAGGTAAACATGGCCATTATAACAGATTTAAGGGACTTATTTTTAATCTAGTCTAAGACCCCCTCCGACTGTAGACTGCTTTGGAATCCTTTCGCTTGTCAAACATCAATAAGGTGGGTTTTAATCCCCCCCCCAAAAAAAATCCAAGACTGTGGTTAAAGGGGCGCTCAGGCACAGAATAAACAGCCGTAAAGCAATGAGGGATGATGGATGGATGCCTGTCTGTGATCTGTGTCTTTCAGCAGGCAGCTTTCCCCTGCGTTAAAAGAGCACTGTGCTTATCCTCATGGAACAGGTTTTAAGCAGATCGTTTAAACTCTCTCAAACGAGGGAAGGGCCTAAAAAATAAAGAAATCTCTAATAAAATTCAGATGTGTGAAGACTGCTGGAAATTAAAAAAAGGGGGAAAAAATCCCCTTCCACTTATGCATGACTATGAAATATCCTTGAAAAGAAAGCAGAAATGGGCAGGTTCTTTCAGGTATCAGCACCTCTGTGGTGGAGCAGCAGTCCACCCCACATTACCGCCTGGGTTAAGACCCTTGCACAGTTCAGTGTGGCGCAGGCTTCATAGACAGATAATTGCTTTGCCCAGCCAAGGGTTAGGAGCGGAGTCTCCCAGGCTAATCCTTGTATTCTTCTTGCCTGTAAATACCACATCAGGGAGCGACACATACCCTGAGAACCCGTCCCTTTCGTTCCAAGGAGGACTTAAGTTACACTCCGACCTGCAAAGCCAACGCATTCCGATTGCATTCCAAGCCAGAGATATCAGCGCCAACCAATTTGCATAGAATCGCTTTTTTATTTTACTTTAGGGAAACTTCTATCCCGCCCTCCCCTGCAAGAGGACTCGAGCAAAAACAATAGATATAAAGACATTATGAGCCCCGTGTAAAAATCTAATACCAATTTAAATACGAAAACATCTAAAACATGACGGCGACCCAGATAATTTCATATGCCCCAAGTGCACACGGTGCAAGTTTGGTGTAGTGGTTAGGAGCGTGGACTCTCATCTGGGAGAACCGGGTTTGATTCCCCACTCCTCCACATGCAGCTGCTAGATGGCCTTGGGTCAGTCACAAGTTGTTTCAGAGCCGCTCTCTCAAGAGACGTCGGAAGAGCTCTCTCAGCCCCACCTACCTCACAGGGTGTCTGTTTTGGGGAGGGGAGGGGAAAGGAGATTGTAAGCTGCTCTGAGACACCGAGTGAAGGGCAGGGTATAAATTCTCTCTCTCTTCTCTCAAGTGCCAGGGGGCAATAATTTGAGCACGTGGGCCGAATCGCCATCATGAACACTGGGATATCATAATGCCCAGCATAGGCAAGTTCGAGCAAGGAAGGCCGATATAATTGGACATCTGCTACCTTAACCAAAGACCTGGCGGAACAGCTCCATTTCGCAGGCCCCGATGAATTGTAATAGATCCCGCAGGGCCCTGATCTCAAGTGCGAGCATGTTCCACCAAGCCGGGGCCAGAGCTGAAAAGGTTCTAGCCTTGGTAGAGATTAGGCGGATGTCCTTTGGGCAGGGGATTGCCAGCAGACGATGTTCAGATGAGCATAAAGCTCTTTGGGGGACATAAAGGTAAAGGTTCCCTTGCTCAAAAGCCAGTCGAGTCCGACTCTAGGGTTGCGGTGCTCATCTCCGTTTCAAAGCCGAAGAGCCAGCGCTGTCCGAAGACCTTTCCGTGGTCATGTGGCCGGCATGACTAAACACCAAGGCGCACGGAATGCTGTCGGGGGACATTTGGGCACCTAAATTTTGCAATATAATGGGCACCTAAAATGAGACTAAGTATAGGGAGAAGGCATCTGCTGATTTAAAAAAAAAAACCCAGAAAGAAAATCAAAGGCAGCTCTTTTACAGGCCTGTTTTAATAGGACGGACAGAGTATTATTTGTTCTCAGTTATAAGGCAGAAAGCAATTAACCTGCGTTTTAAGACTGAGCTTCTAGCATGCTAGGAGCGTAAAATACTTTTTCGCCATTGGCCTGTTAGCGTTTCCTACCAAAAAAAAAAACTATATCCCCCTCTTTTTTTTTTTTTAATGTCAAAACCAGGCACGGCTTTTAAAAGGCTTACATATTCCTGGCAGTTCCACAAGCTTAGGTTTGTGGCATCTAATCTGTACTGACAGTTTGATAGATGTCTCTCTTTCTTCCTTTCAAAAGATATAAGGAATTGGTGGTTTCCCCAGTAAAAATTACCTTTAACACACTTCTTGCTTTTACACTTCCCAAAGCTTGGCTAAAAGACCCAAATATGATGAAAGCCCTGCACTCCTTGAAATATATGACTTTAATAGGGCAGCAAATATGTCATAGGTTCCACTAGCGGGTGGAGAGAAGGAAGGGTTAATAAAATCCTCTCTTTTAGATGTAGCCCTTGGCCGTATGAATGAAGGGGCTCTTTATCCTTTGGTTTCATTCTCAGAATCTCTCAGGCTAAGTTAATTCTTATCTGCCACCCTTTAGAACAGTGGCTTCTTATGCTTCTGACCTGATTCAAATATAATATTCAACCTTGATTCATTTTAGACTAGACCCGTTTCCTCAACTGAGGCACCATGCAACCAACATTTGGGTTTGCCATTCATTCCACCCCTTTCTCAAAGGATGCTGTCCCACACTGCTCAGCCTAGCTATCCTTAAATGGGGGGGGGGGGTTAATCCATAATTCAGCTGGGATCAATTTGGTTCTACACAACTAGGTGGAGCGAGTGAGGGTTAGCAACTGAACCAAAAGTCTGTTTACCACTTGCATCTTAAAAAGTGGGCCCTCGTTCACAAAATTTTATGCCACAATGCACTTCTTGTAGTATTAAAAGCACCACTGGACTCCAGTTTATTTTTGCTGCAACTGATTAACACAACTAACCTCTCCACAAGTGTTTAAAATTCTCAACCTGGTTTACAACCCCAAATAATCCCTGATATGTTTATTAAGACAGGAGATAATTCTGATTTAAGAAACATAAAACTAGATTTGCCTAAAGTCCAGGGGTCATTTTGTAGAAAAAGAGGTGCAGGAGCTCATTAGCATAACTTATTAGCATAACTTATTTGCATATGCCACACCCCCTGCCATCACCGGAAGTGTGTCAGAAGGCGACACCCACCGCTCAGGCTCCACTGGATTGTTTTGGATTGCTAGCTATGGGGGGGGACGCGCAGATCTGCCCTCACAGAGGAGGGAGAGCTTTTACCTGAAGGCAGGCCAAGGGGGGGGGGCGCTGCAACTTACTTGGCTGCTTCTTGCTCCTCGTGGCCCAACTGAGGGCTGCTGGGAGAAGGGGGAGGGGCTTGTTGCATGTGCCTGCCCCCTGGGCTCCTTACTGCCAGAGCTCCGCTCCTGTGCACTCCCGCAGGAAATGACCCTTGGCCTAAACTGTCTTGAGACTCATACACTTCTCTGTGCCCCAATTTGTCCGCCATCTGTACCATAACAGCATGGGACTTCACCGAACTGTAACGGTAAAGTGGGCCACTGAGTCACAACTGACTCAAGGGGACACCATGAAATTCCGCCTCATGGGGTTACAAGGCAAGAGTCTCACAGAGGCGGTTTGCTATAGCCTTCCTCTGCACAACAGTCACATTCTTTCTTGGTGGTCTTCTGTCCAAGTTCCAACCCTACATAGATTTGGAGCGCCAATGAAACTGGGCTAGTCTAGGTTATTAGGGGTGCTCTAACGATCACCCAGAATTAACCCTTTCACTGAAAGACGACAGGACGTCTGGCCACCTGCTCAAGCAACAGAGGTAACGAGTAACACACATGAGCTACGATAGGGCCTTGGCTGGATTTCCTACCTGTTGGTTTGAATCAGAGATCTGGAACTTTTTAGGGCTTGAATACCTGGCATACTAACATGATCTGGAACGTAACCATGAATTATATGGACTCACTCATTCATACAGAAGATTGTATTTTTAAAAATCCACCACAATTTAGTTTAAAAATCAGGTATATGCTGATACAGTCCACAGATTTTGGCAGCAAAACCCAGCCGCTGTTTGTGGCTGCCACTGTATCCTCTCCTTCCAGTAGGAATAGAGAGAAAACACCCATCCTTTCTCCCAAGTTCTCAGTACTTGAAGAGAAGAAAGGTTGCCCCTGCTTTAAAACTTCACTTTTGCAGAAGATGCAACCAAACTGCAGAACGCCAGGGAGAAAGCAGGAGTGAGACTTCTGCAAGAGCAGTAAAAAATTTCTTCAGGGAGAAACAAAAAACACCCTTTCTCCCTCCCGAAGATATCTGCCGTTCATGGAGAGGGCCAGGTTGCTGCTGGCTACCTGATAACTGGCTTTGTGCAACTGCGTACAAACCTCCTTCCTTACGGGCCTGAGTCCAGGTTTGCTACGCAGAGGGAGGCAATGGCTAAACACCTCTGAACGTCTTTTGCCTTGAAACCCCAATGGGGGTTGCCATAAGTCGGCTACGACTTGATGGCACTTTCCACCACCGGCAGGCGTGATCAGCTGAGCATCTCCCAAAACAGAATCCATGCAGCCCAAAGGCCAACCCAGACTGAGGTCGAATCTGCATTTGCATTTTTAAATTAGTTTCATGCTGCTGGGACGCCGTCTTTCTCTATGCTTGTTTGAATGTTGTTTGGAGAGGTTTCTTTTAAAGCAGTGCGGAGATGCAATGACACTGGAGCAGCCCCAAGGGATGATAAACATATCTGGACTTGCAAAAGTATGCTACCACTCTTGAGGTGTGAAAATGAGACCAAGGGCGATTTTGCACTAGAGCTGCCTCACAGTTGCGCCACCGTTTGCCCCGACACAAATATGTCAATTTCACACCCGAAGCTGCGGGGCTGCATTTTGACTCGCGGCTTCGCCCGATTTCCTCCGCAGTTTCGTGATTCTGGTTTTTGAGGATCACGAAACTGCGGAGGAAATCGGGCGAAGCCGCGGGTCAAATGCAGCCCTGCAGCCTCGGGTGTGAAATTGACAAATAGTGTCGGGGCAAATGGCAGCGCAACCGCGAGGTAGCTCTAGTGCGAAATCGCCCCAAATGTAGACAGCTTTTTTGAAGACGGAGTCAAAAGGCTGGGACACCGATGGGAAAGACAAATGCAGATTCAGCCTGAGAAGAGAACAGCTCCCGTTGCCTTCCACCAAAGTAACACCCACTGCCTTCTCCCTTCAGCTGCTGTTCAGACGAGGTGGCTGTGTGCCACACTCAGCCCCAGAGAGCCTCTACTGCGCACATGTCTTCCCAGTCTCTTGTTACGTATCACCAATCGAAGCCAGTCCATTCAAATCAGGACCGAATATATTACCAACTGCATGGCAGCTCTGAAACTTCTGTTCCTACTTGCTGTCAAACCAAGAGACTTAACAGGCACACCATTTAAATGGGACTAATCAAAGCCAACTGTAAAACCCTAATCTGCCCCAGAAGGAAAATATAAAAATAGAAATAAAATTAGGCAGCAAGTAAGGAAGAAATCATGTGGACGAGGACAATCTGCAGAAAACAGGAAGAAATCAATGGTGTTAGAGCCTGCCGGAATCAATTGCTTTGTGCTTCTGAATAAGGCCTGCTCCTAGAGCGTGAAACCGTCACAATGGTCTTCGATAAAACTAGGCATGCAAGGACCTGTCACTTTTCCTTTATTTCCTTTAATGTTCACGGAGCCCAAATTCTTCCATCAATTTATTTTCTTAAAAATCCAAGTCGGACAATTTGATTCCACTAAATTCTATTTGAATGCTTTACCCCTTGGTGTTTGCCTGTTGACCATTTTCCCGACTGACCGTAACGTGTCAACTGCTTGGTACAGTCTATTTTAAAATCCTTTCGGGGGCGAAACTGTGCAAAGATCTCAAAACCGGTGGAAGTGCTTTCTTTTAAACCAAACATTTCAAAACAGCTGAATGCTTGCGACTCTAATCTCCTAATGTACAGCCAATGGATAAACATTGGCCAATAGATCCTACGTCATCAGCAAGACAAAAGAGCAATCAGGAAAACAGAAGTGCAGTTGATGAAAAGCCAAGACAGATGAAAACCTGTTCTAAGATTTCTGTGGGTGTGTCAAGTTCCATCAAGTCCCTACTGACTTACAGAGACCCCATGAATTAATGACCTCTAAAACATCCTAAACGCCTCGTTCAGGTCTTGCAGACCGAGGGCCGTGGCTTCCTTGATGGAATCCATCCGTCTCATGTTGGGTCTTCCTCTTTTCCTAGCATTATTGTCTTTTTCAGTGACTCTTGTCTTGTCATAATGCGACCGAAGTACAATAGCCTCAGTTTAGTCATTTTAGCGTCTACGGCGAGTCCAAGCTTGATTTGATCTTCAGCCTGCTCATTTGTCTTTCTGGCGATCCATGGCATCCATAAAACTCTCCTCCAGCACCACATTGCAAATGAATCAACTTTCTTCATTAATTGTGTTAAATACTGGGTTCCATGGAAGGTCCAACCCCAAGCTCAGTGATCAGCTCTGCTTCATTAGTGATTCAGCCAGAACAATGCAAAGACCCAGGGCGACGGCCCTGTTTAAATAGCATGCAAACTCTACCCAGTTCCCCAAACAACTACCAATGACAGGCTATTATCAGAACCACTAATTCCTCATTGGCCACCTCCAGAGTCCTGGTGGGCTATTGTTCTAGAGCTCCAAGCTCAGCCAGTCTCTGGTAAAAACAGTCCTGGAATGTTCTAGTCCCAATACATAACAAATTGTCTAGCTTTCATACCTACACATGGTAATGGGGAATACTATAGTATGAATTAACAATCTTGGTTCTTGACCTGAGACTTTAGGTCAAGGGAGCTGACCGTTAAAGAAAGGAATTTGATCTCAGTCACCAATAAGAATCTGTTCTAGCTCCTTCACGGCTGCCCTTCCCAGTCTCAGTCTCTTCCTGATTTCTTGGTTGCAGTACAGTAAAGCCGAAATTCCCCTTATTAAAGGCACCTAAGAAAACACTCAGGGACTGTGGGGTAAGATTCAGGCAGCGAATTTGCTGGTGACAACAAATTAGGGGATAGAAAACATCAAGCTTTCCTTTAAGTTCAACATTTCCAGACTGCTGAAGGAACAGTAGGAGCCATACTCTTCTTCTAGCCTAGAGCTCTTCTTATCTCCTGTTTACAGCCAGAGTCATCACCATGATGGGAAAACTGTTTGCCTGAGACCTTGGAGAGCCGCTGCCAGTCTGAGTAGACCATACTGACTTTGATGGACTAAGATTCTAATTCAGCATAAGGCAGCTTCTTGTGTTCACCACGGTTAGTAGTCATTCGTGGGAACATCCTCTAGGAATCCACCTAACTCCCTTTTAAAGCCATCTATGCTCATCGTCCACTGACACTAAATCCCGCAATTAAATTACTTGTTGAGTAAATTAACATTTCCTTTTTTTCTGTCCTAAATCTATTGCCCATCAACTTCACGGGGTGTGACGGATTCCAAAAAGGGAACACCTAGAGAAAAGCGATGTACAGACATAGGGCAGTGTGGAGAGATGGAATGTTTGGGAGGTTGATGGGCAGAAAACGGACAGAGAGGGAGTTGGAGGTCGGAGAGTGAGTGAGGAGGTTGTGAGCGGTTGGAGGCTAACAGCCATTGGGAACTGACACATTTTGGGAAGAATCCCAGAGAGCGGTTTAATTGTTGGAACCTATGGAACGTGTATCTGATTAAGGTTGTGCTGGAGGAAAATGAGAGATGTCACAGTAAAGCCGTTTTATTCTTATAAACAACGGAGTCCGGTCACTAATTTCCGCCAGTTTTAAGAGCCTTGGAGTGAACCAGGAGAGTTTCATCACGAAGAACGAAACCAGTGGGTAAGTGGTCCCCGCTACTACCCGAAGCTAGCAGTGTCCCGCATAAGAGTGGTGTCCAAAAGGTGGTGGCCTGTAAGAGCCCGTTACACGGGGTGACCCAGAGTGCTACTATTACAGGAGAGTAAGAAAAAGTTCTCTCTATCCACCTTCTCCACCCCATGCATGATTTTATAAAACTCTCATGTGTGTCCCCCCCAGTCTGAAAAGCCCCAGTCTGTTGTGACCCCAACTGCAAATGACTTCCCTGATCTCTCTAGTTTTACTTATCAAATGCTATCAGAATTGGAATCATCTAACTCAGGGGTGTCAAATATGCGGCCCGGGGGCCGAATCAGGCCCACGGAGGGATTCTATCAGGCCTGCGGTGGAACTGGCTGTCTTCTGCTTCTTTCAGTTCTGCTGCTGCTGCGTCATCATAGGTTTGCAGTTTACAGATACACACCTGAACAGCATACTCCAGATTGCAACAGCACAGACATTTTGATGCAATAATTCAGAGCAAGGGGTGTCAGTTATCAGACACTGTTAAATAAACAAAATATTGCAAGAGTGCTAAGCATGTTTTTATTTTTATTTTTTTAAAAACCCTTTGTGTTTATGTCCTTAATAAAGTTTATATCTTCGCTACCTGGCATTACATTTTATGACACACATGGCCTGGCTTAACAAGGTCTCATTTATGTCAGATCCGGCCCTTATAACAAATGAGTTCTACACCCCTGATCTAACTGGTCAGCTAGCACTGAAAAGAAAATTAGTGTTGTTGGTCTATGCCTGGATTTACTATCTGCTTTCCCAATCTGAGGCATTCCATAGGATTAAATGCAGAATTCTGGACACTGAATCACAAAATCTCTATAGTGCAGCCAATAAAACTTGCTCTCCCTTGAGCTTGGAGATTCCACTAAAAAGAGGCCATATGGCATCGGCTACATATCTTCACACTCTTCAAATTCCACAACAACGTAAAGCTTTTTCATTGGCCAGATTCAATGTTAGGCCATTTGCAATCCTATATGGAAGATATCAAAAGGTGCCATATTCAGCTAGATATTGTTCTTGTAAGTCAAGTTGCATTGAGACAATTTCACATGTCCTTTTTTATTGTCCTGTTTATGTAGAAATCTGTAGTAAATATCTAAAACCTATTTCGGCAAATAACACAGGATTCTCAGATCACACTAAGGTTCCTTTTATCCTAAAGGACTCCTCTCTGGATATATTTAAGAAGGTGGCTATATTTTTGCAATGTGCTATAAAGTTTGAGACCCAGGTGCCGCATGACGGAGTGAGGTCCTGTCTCTAGTTCCAGCTCCTGCCAACCTAGCAGTTTGAAAGCAAGAAACTGCAAGTAGATAAATAGGTACCACTTCGGTGGGAAGGGGACAGCGTTCCGTGCGCCTCGGTGTTTAGTCATGCCGGCCACATGACCACGGAAACGTCATCGGACAGCGCTGGCTCTTCGGCTTTGAAACGGAGATGAGCACCGCAACCCTAGAGTCGGATTCAACTGGCTTTCGAGCAAGGGAGACCTTTACCTTTTATAAAGTTGCACTGTGATAAGATTTATATAGAGTCAATTTGATGGTATATTTACCCAACTGTAATTTAAAAGCAATCTGTATTCTGTGTTCCATCTGATCTATTTTATACGCCAATAAAGGACTGATTGACTGAAATAACTTCTCCTTGAGTAGACTCAAATGCAACCAAACGGACTTGCTCTGAGTAAACAGTTTCAGGACTTCAGCCTCAGGAAGCTGCCATCAGGCAATCTCCTGTGTCATAACGCTGCATTTTACGGTTAAGCTATCATAGCTTGAGCCCCAAGAATCATCTTGACCAGGGGTGGCCAAACTGTGGCTCAGGAGCCACACGCAGCTCTTTCACACATATTGCGCAGCTCCTGGCAGCGCAGCTGGGGAAGTGAAGGGGAGGCCTACTTTTTCTCCCTCCCTCCTTCCCTTTCTTCCTTCTTTCTTTCTTTCCTTCCTTCCCCCCTCCCATCTATTTGCTTTCTTTGTTTCTCTCTCTCTCTTTCTTTCCACCTTTTTCATTCTTTCTTTCCACTTCTCTCTCTTTCTCTCCCTCTTAGACAAATAAATATAATTAGCAGACAAATGAATATCATTGGACAGATAAATATTATTAATATCTGTTTTGACCCCTTTGGTTTTTATTTTTGGCAGTCACATTTTTTAATGTTAATAAAAAAGCAAATTTGCATATATATATTTGATAAAAACGTGTGTGTAATATTTGTTCATGTCTTGCGGCTCTCAAACATCTGACATTTATTCTATGTGGCTCTTACGGTGAGCAAGTTTGGCCACCCTTGATCTCGAGCGTTAGCATGGACGTATGTAATGTAACTGATACATGACTCAGTCGTTCGCGAAGAAAAGATGCCCGGCTGATCAGGGATGTCCTGAGCCGCCCGACAAACATTTGAACCTGCCGATTAACTCGTAAAGAGCAGGCCTGCAGGCAACGGTTTGGGAACGCAGGATGAGTAACTGCTAGCAATCCGTGGCCTTTGATGGAATGCTAGTTTTGGCAGCCACCTTGACCTTTTTGCCCACAAGTTGTAAAGTTTGTTTAGTAACAGGGAGCCTCCTGTGAACTTGAAAACAATAAGGGAACAGATTCATGCCGCATAAATCTTTTTCTCCCCGTTGGAGACTGCCGGATGCTTGGCTACCAGCATGTAACAAAGCCTGAAGAATGTGCAAAGAGAGGGGAGGGGTGGGGAAGGAGATGGAGCGATCTTGCTGAACTATGACAGAGCAGGTCCTCCCAGCTCAAGCCATGTGCCGTCTGCACACACGTGGGTGGGTATGCATGAGAAGGACAGAGAGAGACTGGGGCACTGAATTCAGCTGCTAGTGACTCAGAGAGAGCCCCAAAGGGGAAACGGCTAGTGCGCAAGAGGGAAATGTTCCCTAACAGTTGGATAACATTAGTTTCTGGGATGCCTAGGCATTTTTGCAAGGGCAAGTATTTCTAATAAAACACAGTCGCTTTCTTCTACTGTGGCCTTAAATTTGTCACTTTAACAACTACACCGGACATGGGGCTGGACCCAGCCGGCTTTCTTCAGGGTTGCCAACTCTGGTTTGGGAAATCCCAGGGGATTTTGGGAATGGAACCTGGGGAAAGTGGGGTCTGCGGAGGGAAGGGGCCTCAGAGGGGTATAACGCCCTAGAGTCCGCCCTCCAAAACGGCTGTTTTCTCCCAGGGAACTGATTTTTGTTGTCCGGAATTCAGTTGCAATTCTGGGAGGTCACAAGGCCCCACCTGGAAGTTGGCAACCCTAGGTTTTTTTGTTGCGCGGCAAAAAGGGAAGAGTCATGCTGCGGAGCACAGAGCCTGCATGGTCAAAAGTCAGGTCTGACAGGGACTATAATCAGGAAGGGAACTGGGTGAGATTTACTGAAAAGCTGGCTAAATCCAACCTATGAACCACATTTATCATTGTTTCAATAACTGTGGCCTGACAGAGTTTTACATAATCCACTTGTCCCCCATACTCTATGGGGATCTCACAGGCTCTGGTCCTGTTAGAGGTTTCACACAGAGGTTGTGCCTTTTGATGGAAGAAGAAGAAGAGGAGGAGGAGGAGGAGGAGCAGGAGGAGGAGGAGATTGGATTTATACCCCGCCCTTCACTCGGAGTCTCCAAGCGGCTTACAAACCCCTTTCCCTTCCCCTCCCCACAACAGACACCCTGTGAGGGAGGTGGGGCTGAGACAGCTCTGAGAGAACTGCCATTTCAAGGACAGCTCTTGTCGGAACTATGGCGTGCCCAAGGTCATCCAGCAGCTGCAAGTGGAGGAGTGGGGAATCAAACCCGGTTCTCCCAGATGAGAGTCCACACGCTTAAGCACTACACCAAACTGGCTCTCTCGGCCTCATCTCTGCAGGCCGTCACCAGTGGGAACACAGTGGATCAGTCCCTGCACAGCAATGGCGTTGAGCAAAACAGTGCTCACTGCGCAGTGGAACAGCCGTTCTTTTCTCATACGCAAACCATGTGAGTGTAACCACCCGCAAGCAAACCACGTGCAAACCATGCGCACATATCCACCTGTCCAACGATCAACAGTTTTCTTCCTCTCATGCGTACAATGGTGCCATCAAGTTCAACATGTACTTAGTTTTGTTTGCTTATTTATATAGACTTAAAAAAAAAAAAGAACAAAGGTCTTTGTGCCACGTTCTGACTCCAAGCGGCAGCCCAAAAGCCAACAGATTACAGCATGACCTACAACATAATTACTAAAGTGAAGTTTAGACTACTTTACAGAGGATAGTTTCAGAGGGCAGCCATGTTGGTCCAGAGTAGAACAGCCAGATATGAGTCCAGTCTGGCCAGATATGAGTCCAGTCTGGCCTGCAGCTATGGTGGGGCTATTGGTGGCTCCGCCCCCTTCCTTAAAGGGCCCCCGCTTGTTCTCAAAAGCATTTAAAGGGATCCTTTAAATGCTTTTGAGAAGAATTGTGGGGGGCGCCCCTCTCCCTCCCCTCCTGCAAGATTTTAAGGGCCCTCCAGCTGATTGATGGGCCACGTGCTCCCCGCTGATCAGCTGAAGGGCCCTTTAAATCTTGCTGGAGAGGAGGGAGAGGGGCGCGCGCCATCCCCCGCTTCATTATGGAAATAATGGCAGCCCCACCAGAAAACAATTTGCCCCACAAGCCACAAAATCCTGGCTACCGGGCTGAGTCCAGTAGTCATTTTTTAGCTGCCTGTGTGTGAAGGAATACTTACATTAATCCTCAGGACAGAACATGGATAGACAGGCAACATCTCCACAACACAGCCATTCACAATCAACTGCTGAACAACTGCCATCCCTCCCACCCACCATCAGACAACACACTGACCACCAATAGCTACCTACCCAGCGCAACAGGAAAAAGGATTCTACGTGGACCCTCCCAATGGCCGCCATGCCACACTAGGTCTCTACACAGAATGTCTTCGCGGCTGAGCCCAAATAGACATGATCAAGAAACATCGTCTCTCACAGCACAGCCTCACCCATGCTGAACAAAATGCAATGAAAAGCCTCAGAAACAATCCAGGCACCCTTATTAAAGAAGCTGACAAAGGAGGAACAGGTGCCATCATGGACAAACCATTTGACAGTCAGACCAAATTTCGGATCCAGCGGCACCTTTTAAGACCAGCAAAAGTTTATTCAAGGTATGAGCTTTCGTGTACAAGGCACACTTCAGATACAACGGAACAGAAGGAGAAACAGATGGCATTCAAGAAGCCAAAAGACAATTCTCCGAAACCACTTTCTACGAAGGACTATCCAGACCCCTGTCGTGGGTCCGGGTCCGGCTGAGGCTGACTCCTCCTCAGCTGCTGGGGACTCTTCCTCCTCAGGTACTGCTAAGGGTTCGTCCTCTGGGCTGTCTCTAGAGGAGGCTGAGTTGTTCCCTCCCTCCTCATCTGAGGAGGAGGCAGAGAACAAAGCCTCCTATAGAGACAGCCCAGAGGAAAAACCCTTAGCAGTACCCGAGGAGGAAGAGTCCCCAGGAGCTGCACAAGAGCTGCAGCCAGAAGGAGAGACCATTCCTGCGCCGAGGCCAGCAACCCCAGCTGCAGACACCCCGAGGCCAGACTCCCCTGCCTAGTTCCCCTGAGTGCCCCAGACGTAGAGCACGGCAGAGGCTGACTTTGCAGGAATGAAGAATAAGCTCCAGGCTGCAGCTCCAGCAACGTAAACGAGAGAAGTTGTAAGCCTCTGCAGACTCAACTCCAAAGGGAGGGAGGCCCTGTTCAAAACCCCTTGGTGCACCTGCTCCAGCGCGGCAACAACTCTGCAGAATCAGACCTGCTTCTGAGTGTGCAGTAGTCGCTCCTCGCCTCTGGAAACCTGCATTCTTGAAACGACTTCACGGCTATCCGACCTTTGGCTTTCTGACTGACCTTGATTCTGGCTTGTGTTTTCAGCTTCTAGCTTATCACCTCGGTGGCTCCCGGCCAGGTCAGCACAACCCCACTCAGGAATACCAAAAAGAATTAAACAGGATTATGAAGGAACTATCTCTGAAATGTTGTAATACTATATATCTATCTATATATATATATATACACACACACAATATATATATATATATATATACACACACACACACACAATATATATATATACACACACACACACACACACACAATACATATATATATATGAATTAGCCACACATATACAGGAAGGTATATATATGGACACACTACAAAAACCTTGACCAGGCATTTTCTATCTTCTGCCCAAAATCCACATGCCCGGCAACCCAGGATTTCCTACTGTCTCAGGCATAGACCTCATCCCTGTAGGGGTATCTCGATACATGGACTATTCTCAGACCCTATGCCACCAATGCCCCCAGTTGTGTGCGACACACCACAGACTTCCTCAGAAAAACACGATTCATTAACAGTCTTCCAGGAAACACTGTTTTGGCCACCATGGATCCTGAGTCGCTAAATACCAACATCCCCCACAAAGATGGACTACAGCCTGTTAGGAAAACTATCTCCGACCACACCATGGCTGAGCTCGCTACCAAGTGCTGCCAGTTTGCCTTCATTTGCAAACCACTTCTGATTCGGTGATGATTTATTCCCTCAGATCAACGACGCAGTCGTGGGAACCCACATGGTACCTGGAGCAGCACTTCCTCAGCTCCCATCCATTAACACCCTTCTTGGACCTGAGATTTATTGATGACATTTTCATCATTTGGAGACATGGGAAAGAAGCGCTGGAGAAATTTCACTAAGCCTTCAGAAACTTCTACCTCACCATCAACCTAATCATGAACCAATCCACATAAGAAGTACATTTGCTAGGATCTACTGTACAAATACAAAATGGAAGCATAAAAAAATACCTTATACTGAAAACCTATGGATCGCCAAACGTATCCACACGCCTCTAAGCCACAATCCTAACCACACTGAACAATCCATCGTCTACAGCAAAGCTCTACTGTACAGCCACATCTGTTCTGATCCCTCAGATGGAGATTCTCACCTGCAGGATCTACAACAGACATTATTAGAATTACAATACCCACCTGATGTCGTAATGAAACAGATCCACAAAGCCAGAATGATACCAAGGGATAACCTGCTACAGGACAGGCCCAAACTAAACAACAACACTGCTGGTGGTCACATACCACCTTTAGCTCAAACTGGTTCATTGCATCATTAACAAGCTATGCTGGACAATGATACTCCTCTCTCATACACTTTGGAAGGCAAACTGTTTCATGTCCACAGACAGCCTCCTACCCTTAAACAACTTCTAACCCACAGCAATACCCTTCCTAACATGGACACGGACTCTGGGACAAGGGCCTGCAACAAACCAAGATGCCACCTCTGTCCCCATATTCTCCCTGATAACACAACCATCAGACCTAACAGCACCAGCCATACTATCTCAGGTTCATTCATCTGATCATCTTCCAGTGCTGTATACTCCCCCAAATGTCGGCAATGCCTTTCCATCATCTACATCGGACGAACAGGTTACTCCCTATGCAAAAGAATAAATGGACATAAATCCAACATTAAAAACCACAACATTCAAAAACCAGTGGGAGAACATTTTAATCTTCCAGGTCATTCCATAGCCGGCCTAACAGTGGCATTCCTCAAACAGAGAAGCTTCAAAGGGAGAGTACAACATTAGATTACTGAACTTGAATTCATCCACAAGTTCAGAATAATGGAACCTGCCCCCCCCCCAGGACATAGGGTTCTTGTTGGGTATTACAAGTTGAAAACACTCAGTATATCTGGGGTTAAATGTTTATGTTACTCACAGGAAGTCACATGTTTCTCATGTAACCAATGTTCTTTAGATGTAGAATGCCCAGGAATTTTCTCCCTGATCTAGGAATTTGATTAGGACTAAAGTGTCAAGGTGTATTACCATTTTATGGCTTCTCTTCCCGTCTTTGTTTGGTGTTCTGAAGAAGAAGAAGAGTAGCCATAATCCCTCTTCTTCTAGTTTTGTCCTTGTAGAGTAAGGATGTAGCCGATTTAGCTCTGTTGTTATTTTCATCCCAGTTACCCTTCCCATGCTAGAATTTAGTAAAAAACTTTATATTTGAATCACACACGGATTCTGAGTCTGAATTATCTTACTCTGGCTCTGCTGGACTATCTTATCTGCTAAATACCATTTTTTTCAATCTCTCACTATCACCCAACAGTTCTTATCTCACTACAGATGCTAGTTCTTTGCCCCCCAGCAATTCCCCTCTGCTCTCACTGAGCTGATTACAAATGCGCATTATACCTCTTCATCCTGAGTTCCTTCTCTGCAACACTCTTCCCACTTTCTGACCGGCATATAAGGGCTCAGAGAGCTCTATTCCTACTTGTATCTGATAAAGGGAATGCAAAAGCTAGTATGCCAAAATTCTTCTTGGTCTCTAAGACGCTACCAGACTTGTTATCTAGCAGTTCTACAGAGGAATTATTTCAAATTTCTCACCCCCACTGTTTCAACCTGAAAATCCCCTTTTTCTGACCTGGAATCTTCCGGACGCGGTGAAATACTTTCCTTCTAAAACATATGCATTTTTCAATGCTTTTTTGTACATCAGAAAATCAGCATTATACACAGAAGTATAAATTATGTCCATTGTCCATACGAACTGCCTATGTGTACAAGAGACCCATGTGGCACACGCAGATCTACAAAACCGACAAGAGAGAAGCAAAGAACAGAATTCGCTGACAAAAATACGAAAAAGTATTAACAGCAAAACCAAACGGAAACTCACTCACAATGACTGCAAACCACTCAGTAGAAAAGTGTGAAGACATCACATCACACAATCTGAAGCTATAAATGCCTGGGGGGCAGGTGGTTATTTGTGAAACTCTGTCTTCCTGCTGGCTGGGATTCTACATGCTCAAAACTTGAACAGACTTCGTATGCAAAGTGAGCATTTCACTTATATTGCAATCCCCCCCCCAAAAAAATCTGTTATTTCCCATTTCATTTTCTATTTGTTGCTATCTGTCGGGAGTGTTTTTATCCTATCGTTCCTTCAAAAAGCTCAGTGTGACACATACTGTTATCCCTTCCCCACTTTATCCTCACAACAACCCTGTGAGGTACATTAGGCTGAGCGTATGTGATTGGCCCGAAGTCAACCAATGACGGAACCTGGGTCTCCCAAATCTTGCACCTGTTGTCAACGTGGCCACGGGTTGTGTCCAAGACCACCAGCAGTACTACTAACAGCACCACAGGAGATGCTTGGAAAAACTTGCTACTAGCCACCGGGGGCCCTCTGGGGATGTATCTCACTGAGAACTTTCTCAATAAGTTGAAGATCCAATCCACTCCATTCCCCTGTGCCCCAGCCAGAAGAACCATCTCCCTTTCCTGCAGAAATGGCCAAATTAACCTTAATGCTGAGAGGGCAAACTGAAGAAAGCTTTGAAAATATACGGTTAAGATTTCACAAATGGGTTGAAGACTATAACAGAAGAAGAAGAAGAAGAAGAAGAAGAAGAAGAAGAAGAAGAAGAAGAAGAAGAAGAAGAAGAAGAAGAAGAAGAAGAAGAAGAAGGAAGAAGGAAGAAGGAAGAAGAAGAAGAAGAAGAAGAAGAAGAAGAAGAAGAAGAAGAAGAAGAAGAAGAAGAAGAAGAAGAAGAAGAATTTTGAGGAGGAGGAGGAGGAGGAGGAGGAGGAGGAGATTGGATTTATACCCCGCCCTTCACTTGGAGTCTCAGAGTGGCTTACAAACGCCTCTCCCTTCCCCTCCCCACAACAGACACCCTGTGAGGTGGGTGGGGCTGAGAGAACTCTGACACAAACTGCTCTTTCAGGAACAGCTGTGCCAGAGCTTGTGACTGACCCAAGGTCACATCAGCAGGTGCAAGTGGAGGAGTGGGGAATCAAACCCTGTTCTCCCAGATTAGAGTCCGCACACTTAACCACTACACCAAACTGGCCCAAATAAAATATTTGGGCATACAACCCATCTAGAAGGAAACAAGAACTTTATTTTTAATCGTATGCAAAAGACTTATACAAAAATACAATGTGGAACGTAGAAACTAAATAATTAACTATTGCATGAGGTACTTAAACAGACAATTTAATGATGTAACGGAACCCCCAATTTATGTGTTTATGTTTGTTTGTGTTGTATTTGTTTTTTCTATAAAATAAAAAACTTGACTCATGAACATCTTGGAAGTTAAGCCAGGGTTGGTACTTGGATGGGAGACCACCAAGGATGACTCTGAAGAGGTAAAGTAAAGGTAAAGGTTCCGACTCTAGGGTTGCGGTGCTCATCCCTGTTTCAAAGCCGAAGAGCCAGTGCTGTCTGAAGACATTTCCGTGGTCATGTGGCCGGCATGACTAAACACCAAGGCGCATGGAACGCTGTTACCTTCCCACCAAAGTGGTACCTATTTATCTACTTGCAATTTCTTGCTTTCGAACTGCTAGGTTGGCAGGAGCTGGAACTAGAGATGGGAGCTCACTCCATCATGCGGCACCCGGGTCTCGAACTGCTAAACTACTGACCTTCCACAGCCTGCAGTTCAGCGTCTTAACCACTTGAGCCACCGCAGCTCCTTCTGAAGAGGTAGGTAATGGTAAACCACCTCTGTTTCAGATGTGTCTTGACAGCCCCTTGCTGGGATCACCATAGGTAGGTTGCGGCCTGGTGGCATTTACATACATATTCCATAGCTTGGGTTTTAAAAGCCACAATATCTGGTAACTTTGACCAAGAGAATATAAAATGGAATCAAACTGGTGCACTTCTGTTTCCCAGGAGCGAGCAGGAGCTTGCGCTGAACTGAATTACACCCTCAAATTCACAGAAATTACACTCTTTTTAAAGTGTTGTTTTCCTTTCGCCCCAGGAATTATACCAAATGAACTTTCAAATGACACCATCAATTATGCTGCTCTTTCAAAAAGAGTCATTTTGGCAGTTATGGTGCTACAAAAAGTTATGTCATGCGTGTTATTAAAGGAAACCGAGCCACATTAACGGCCTTAAAAAAAATGGTAAAGAGGAAATATTTTCTACTTTAAGGATGATGATGCAAAAAAAAAATTTATGAGGTTGGTTTGGTGGTGTTTTTTTTAAGGCACTCTGCTTTTAAAGATGTCAGCTAAGAAATATGCCCTGCTTCCTAATCCAGTGTGAGGGATGTCATAACCTAGGATGCACACTCAGATAGCTTGCGTAGCCACACTAGGGCATCGGTCTTCAACCTGTAGGTGGTCATGACCCATAACTGAGCCACCCTCCAACATAACCAGAGGCACCATCACGATTTTGCTGTCTTCACTTTCTTTTTTTTATAAGGAGAGAAAGCTACAGGCTGAGAGCAGAGAAAGAAAAGCAATGAGAAAGATGGGACATTACAGGGGTGGAAATGAAACCATGGGTGCAATACTGGAAGTAGGAATTAATGGTGGATCCTGGGTCTGAAAAAGATGGAAATTCTTGATCTAAGGTCTTTTAGCCAAATGGGCACTTCATATATATCTGTACAGATATATAGATATATATAGACATATATATAGGCCGCGGTGGCTCAGAAGTTAAGACGCTGAACTGCAGACTGGAAGGTCTGTAGTTCAGCAGTTTGAGACCCAAGTGCCGTGTGATGGAGTGAGCTCCCGTCTCTGGCCCCAGCTCCTGCCCACCTAGCAGCTTGAAAGCAAGAAATTGCAAGTAGATAATAGGTACCGCTTCGGTGGGAAAGTAACAGCATTCCGTGCGCCTTGGCATTTAGTCATGCCAGCCACATGACCACAGAAACATCTTCGGACAGTGCTGGCTCTTCGGCTTCAAAATGGAGATGAGCACCGCCCCCTGGAGTCAGATTCGCCTAGCTTTCGAGCAAGGGAAACCTTTACCTTCACTATAGTCATTATAGCTAATTCTCAACACAGCCCTAAGTGCGGATCATTAAATCCACATTAGGGTCACATTCAGAAAAGGGAGATGGTTCCCAGCATTATCCTCTCTGTCTTCTCTGATCATCACCTCAGAATTTAGTGAAGGTCCCTGACCCACAAATTCTCCGCCTGGTGGCAGCAAGAGGGCCTCCTTGGTAGTGGCCCCCATCTTGTGGGACCAGCTGCCTTGTGGGACCACCCTAGTTTCCATGGAGCATACAAGGCCACTCTTTTCCGGGCAGCCTGTAGGTGACTGTGATCCGCCAGGCAGCTGGTAAGTTACGCTCCAGCTGTGTCTCCAGAATCCATGCGTCCTACCCTTGCTTGATAGCTGATAAGATTTTAACCACGCTAGGTTTCCTAATCATGCTATATTTTTAACGTTTATTTATTGTGTTTTTGTACTGTTTTGTCTGGTGTGTTTTATTTGTTGTTAGCTACCTCAAGTCCTGTTTCAGGGGGAAAGGAATTGGGATACAACTTTGATAAATAAATAAAATAAATAAAATCCTATGAACGTGCAGAAAACCCCAGGTTTGCCAAAAAATAAATAAATCTAAAAACAAAAAAGGGGAGGCTGTTTACAAAAACTCCACAAACGGAGATGTGCTGCATGCGCTTCCACGGATAATGGAAAGAAGAGAGATCTTGAGATGTTACGGTGGGCAGGGGTGAAGGAGGCTGATGGTAGTTGAGAAAAAGCTGGATAGACGGAGAGGGCTGGGATTGCTTTGGGTGAGGAGACTGCTGGGACTGTCTTCCGTTTCCTCTTCCCCCACATCCTCCTCCTCCTCACTACTAGGAGGGAAAGATGAGAGCAGCCAAGAAAGGTGGGCACTGGGCACTGTGGTGTGTGGGCTGCCACCACTGCTGTCGCCTTCTTCCCCAACCCACTCCTTCCAACCACTTCCTCCTCCTAGCTGCCGGCACTCTTTGTGACGGAAGGGACCCAGGTGTCTATGGCCAGTCCCCACATCCAGGAAGTCCCGCCCCCACAGGTCCCCACTGGTATACTTATACGAACAGCTGGAACAAACGCCATATAAACATGCACCCCTTTTCGAAACAAAGGTTATTTTAACACAGTCTTTTGTCAATTGAGCACATTTATACTGACTGCATCTATGTACCTAAAAGAGTTCTTTCAGGGCGTAATTCTGTGTCCCACAAATGATGCGGCATCCTCTTTACAATGGAGCGGCTGAGACAGGTTCCCCTTTATTTATTTATTTGTTTGTTTGTTTTCTACTTCTATCCCGCTCTCCCCCACAAATCGTGGGGCTCAGAGAGGATTACACAAATAAACAAGCGATTTAAAAAGAGTTAAAATCTATACATAAAGGGTCAACAATTAACCAGATGGTGTACAGACTAGGTGACAGTTCCCGGGGAGAGAGGGGTGGGGAAGAAATAAAAGGCAGTATATAAAGTCTCCCTGATCCCTGGTGATACAGTTCTGTCCTACAGGCCCTGCGGAATTGAGCTAAGTCCTGCAGGGCCCGGATCTCACTTGGAAGTGCATCTCACAAAACTGGAGCTGTTGCTGAAAAGGCTCTAGCTACAGCTGAAACCAGGAGAATGGTCCTTGGCCCCTGGATCGTCACCGTGCTGTTGCTTGAGGAGCGTAACGCTCTTTAGGGCAGGGGTGTCAAACTCATTTGTTGTGAGGGCTGGATCTGACATAAATGAGACCTTGTCGGGCCCAGCCATGTGTGTCATAAAGTGCAATGCCAGGGAGCGGAGATATAAACTTTATGAAGGACACCCGACAAACACAATTAAAGATTTTTTAAAACTTTAAATAAAACGTGCTTAAAACACTAGCACTCTTGTAATATTTTGTCTATTTAACAGTCTCTGATAACTGACACCTCTTGCTCTGAATTATTGCATCAAAATGTCTGTGCTGTAGCAACCTTGAGTATGCTGTTCAGGTGTATATCTGTAAGCTGCAAACCTACTTTTGATTTACTGACATTCACTGCAGAAATCTTCTGAGACTAGGACGCAGGGGAAAACATGAAATGGCTGGGCACTGCAAGCTTTTGTACGTAAGTTCCTTCATATGCTGGTAGAGAACATGACAAGGCACCCTGACACAGACTGAGGGCTATGTGTTTGTCTACAAAACTTCTTCCCCAGAGAAATAACTACAACTTCCTACAAAGGAAATGTGCTGGGTGAACTTGGTCTGGACACACACTCTCAGCCTAATCCACCTCATTGGCTTGTCGTTATTCCTCCTCTAAAATAGTTCACATTGCTTTCTTACTGAGAAAGACTAGATCATGAGGGCATGAATACAATGAAAAGGGGGAGAGAACCCAACTACACAGGAGAACCCTGGCATAAGGAGCCCAACAAAACACACACACAAACACACAGTATAAGGAGCCCAACAAAATACAGATACACTGTAGCAAGGCACATGAAAGCTCATACTGTGAACAAAACTTTGTTGGTCTTAAAGGTGCCTGGTATTTCTCCCATGCAATTGAGGAAGCCCAGCAAAGCAAGCTTTCCCTCATTCCTTCCCTCCCTTCAGGGAGGAGCCTCAGCCAGTGGAAGGAAAGAAAGACTTCCCTTTGTGTCCTGTTAACACAGAGGTAGCCTGGTCAGTTCCCTCCCTCCCCCTGGGAGAGGAAGAAGCCAAAGCCAGTTCCTTACCAGACTCTCTCAATCACAGAGAAGAGGCTTGCCTATCTATCTCTCCTGTGTGATTGAGAGAGTCTGGTAAAGCAAGCTGTGATGTGGCGGCAGCAGCAGAACTAGAAAAGGAAGCAGAAAATAGCCAGGGCCTTGGGGGCCAGATTTCAGTCCTATGAGGGCCTGATCCGGCCCTCGGGCTGCATGTTTGACACCCCTGCTTTAGGGGGTGTGCCAGCAGAGGTGGTCCCAGAGTTACCAGTTGCAACTGTTATAATAGAAGAAGAAGAAGAAGAAGAAGAGATTGGATTTATACCCCGCCCTCAGAGCGGCTTACAAACTCCTTTCCCTTCCCCTCCCCACAACAGACACCCTGTGGGGTGGGTGGGGCCGAGAGAGCTCTGACACAAACTGCTCTTTTTCAAGGACAGCTGTGCCAGAGCTTGTGACTGACCCAAGGTCACATCAGCAGGTGCAAGTGGAGGAGTGGGGAATCAAACCCAGTTCTCCCAGATTAGAGTCTGCACACTTAACCACTACACCAAACTGGCTCTCAATACACAATACTGGCTCTCAATACACAAAACAAGCAAGCATACTTGCAGTGAAGACACAGAAAAACTAAAACAATAAAGTTTTCGGGGGGGGGGATGTCTTTCTAGCGCCATATGAGACTAGCGCCATATGTTTTAATCGAAACGACTTTCCCTAAGCAAGGGCAGACTCTGCAATCCAACCTAAACAATTATGCAGACAAAGCCACTCTTTTGCTTCCAATGGAACCCAATCTGTGTGGTCCGCTCACACTCAAAGACACCTTCGCAGAGACATTATGCCATTGTTACATAAAATTCCCTTAATGGGTGGGTTATTGGATGAATTTCCTGGAAGATTAGCACTTGTCACAGTGCATAAGGCTTGCCTTCAGCTGCCGCTGCGAACTCCCCAGAGCTAGCAGAGGGCAAAAAGCTAAGAATGCAATCTTCACAATAGGAAACAGCCACGATTGGAATGGACTTTCAGGCCGAGGGTTAATAGGAATTTATTTATGAGTCGAGGCTGGAGGGGGGGGGCTTAATCACTTGTAAGGGCTGCGCTTATACGACTGTTTGGGGAGCAGTTAGGAAAGTAGCATTCCAGCCCCTCAGCACGGTTTTCGCGACTCTGGACCCCACCAGTCCTGGTGCGCTGCTGCAGCCAGCATACAATCTTCTCTGGAAGAAATCAATCCCAGGGATTCGCTGGGCTCAACAGTAAGGAAAGAAGAGCTGGCTGCCTAAAGTCCTGGCAACGCAGCTGGAGCACTTACAACTTGAGAGGAAAGGGATACGGTCCAAAGAGCCAGCAGGCATGTCCAGTCCCATGGCCACAACAGCATGGGCCAATTTACTTTGGAGCACAGTCAGGTAACTTAGGGCTTGGGTGAACACACAGTGTTGGGGCCCCTTCTCCTGTACCTCCTCCAAACACTGTCCAAAGAGACCGTTAAGTATATGGAACATTGACATGCTAAGTGTATATTTTGGTACACAGAGTGGTATAAATAGATTATATAGCTTTAGTACGAGGAATCTAATGGCAAATCAGTTCATTGAAATCTATGAGTGCTGCATCACTGGATGGGCAAACAAACTTCCTGTTTGTCTCTGTAAACCCCTGCCCTGCAGGTCAAAGGGGAAAGGTGATACAGGCGTAGGGTTGCCATCCCTCCAATGCGGGCAGGGTTTTACCCGCTTCTGGCCGCCCCAATCTGCCGACGGCCAGCGGGAGGGAGCCCACTCTCTAAGAGCCCCATCGCGCCTGGCCTGCCTGAAGAATTTGGGTTAAAACTCTATGGTGACAATAGAGTTTTTTGCACAAATGCTAGAATATCCACTGCATGACGTGCCCGGTGCAATGACGTCCCTTCTGGGTGATGACATTGCAACGTGTGCAGCAGAAGATCCCGGGACCGGGCAGGATCCTGCACACCCGCCAGCTGCTAGGTAAGATCTGGCAACCCTATACAGGTGCCATCTTGTTTGTTGACTAACCTTAGGAAATAAGAACTGATACAGTGGGGGCCATCAGCTTTGTAGGGGCTAGTGGCAATTTCCTTCCCCCTCTGACGCCTGATTGTAATTAGCTGGGGAAGAGAAAAGGAGCCACAAGGCTAAGAAATGGCTGAATGAAAAAAGGCTGCCCTTTTGATCATCAGCTGCACACCACAATCTTGGAGAAGTGATGAAGCACAAAAGGGAGGAAGGACTCGTGGCAGGTGGGAAGCAGTATAACCGTATCTGTGCTTCGAACTGATCTTTCAGATACATCCTTAATGTACCCTTGATTCCTTACACGCAGGGGTGTCGAACTCATTTGTTATGAGGGCCGGATCTGACATAAACGAGACCTTGTTGGGCCGGGCCATGTGTGTCATAAAATGTAATGCCAGGAAGCAGAGATATAAACTTTATAAAGGACATAAACACAAAGGTTTTTTTTTAATAAAAATAAAAACATGCTTAGCACTCTTGCAATATTTTGTTTATTTAACAGTGTCTGATAACTAACACCTCTTGCTCTGAATTACTGCATCAAAATGTCTGTGATGTTGCAATCTTGAGTATGCTGTTCAGGTGTGCATCTGTAAGCTGCAAACCTACGATGATGCAGCAGCAGCAGAACTGGAAGAAGAAGCAGAAGACAGCCAGTTCCACTGCAGGCCTGATAGAAGCCCTCCAGGGGCCTCATCCGGCCCCCAAACCGCATGTTTGACACCCCTGCATTACAGTCTTGGTAGGCACACTAATACTAATACTAACTGTTCTGAAAGAACAGAATATTCTCTTCTTTTTGTGGCATAAAAGGTCTTCAAATTAAGAATAAAACCCCACATGGTTAATTGTAAATTGCTTCTCCCATTCCACGTTCAGAGTTGACTATTTTCCAGTGTTATGTCACCGGTACGGTGGGAGAGGAGCTGAGATTACTGAAACGCTGCAAGAAATACATGAGCGAGGGAATAGGTGTACCAAATCCCGAGAGACGGAGTTTCTCTGCAAGGCCGGGAGAAGCCAGTTAGGCTAACACCTCACAGGGTGTCTGTTGTGGGGAGGGGGAGGGAAAGGAGATTGTGAGCCACTCGGAGACTCCTTTGGGTAGTGAAGGGTGGGGTATAAATCCAATCTCTTCTTCTCCTTCTTTTACCTCACAGGGTGTCTGTTGTGGGGAGGGGAAGGGAAAGGAGTTTGTAAGCCGCTCTGAGACACCTTTCGGTAGTGAAGGGCAGGGTATAAATCCAATCTCTTCTTCTTCTTCTCGTGTGTGTGCGTGTGTGTTTGGTGTGAGAGCCAGTAGGTGTGAGAGCCAATTTGGTGCAGTGGTTAAGTGTGTGGACTCTAATCTGGGAGAACCGGGTTTGATTCCCCACTCCTCCGCTTGCACCTGCTGATGTGACCTTGGGTCAGTCACAAGCTCTGGCACAGCTGTCCTTGAAAAAGAGCCGTTTGTGTCAGAGTTCTCTCAGCCCCACCCACCTCACAGGGTGTCTGTTGTGGGGAGGGGAGGGGAAGGGAAAGGAGTTTGTAAGCCGCTCTGAGACACCTTTGGGTAGTGAAGGGCGGGATATAAATCCAATCTCTTCTTCTTCTTCTTCTTCATTGTTCTGCCCATAATCTCAGGACTTCAGCAACAGCTAGAAGTCCCTCTAGGAATCTACACTCACTCGTTTTAACTCTTCGCTTGGCACAAAATAACAGCAACCGCTCTCCTACAGCATGAGAGCCCTTGCTATATGTTCCAGCTAAGCAGTGGTTAATTATAACAAGTGACTATAGATTTCTACAAGGATTATGAGTTTCCCTCACTTCCCTTTGTGTGTGGACCTCCTGTGTGTGTGTCTTTTAAATGCCAGTTTGGTGTAGTGGTTAAGTGCGCAGACTCTAATCTGGGAGAACCACTCATCCACTTGCAGCTGCTGGATTACCTTGGGCAAGCTATAGTTCTATCAGAGCTCTCCTTGAAAGAGCAGTTCTCTCAGAGCTCTCTCAGCCCCGCCTACCTCACAGGGTGTCTGTTGTGGGGAGGGGAAGGGAAAGGAGTTTGTAAACTGCTCGGAGACTCCTTCGGGTAGTGAAGGGCGGGGTATAAATCCAATCTCTTCTTCTTTTATATGGGGGAGGGAACCCAGACAACATCTTTTTCCAGGGGCCAATGGAGGCTCTGGGTAGCCCAGCATTATGAGCTACTAGATTCTGTATTAAACTGCTGCTTTTCATGGTGTACAGAGTGCCTGCAACCATGTGGATCGCCTAAATGGTGCTGACAGTTAGTTCCAGTAATCCCAATATTGTAATTTCCCCCCCAACATAACAGGAAATGAAAATGTGGGTCCAGATGTCAAGGGGAAAATACCATGTGTATTATTCTCTAAGTGCCTGAAGTATATAGCTGTGTGTTTGAGCCTTTTTGCTAAAGATCTTAGTTAACCAGATGATTATAATATCTAGGGAGTACATTTCATGCTTAGTGAAACTAAGGGCTGTTGCATGTTGTTAATATGGCCACAGTCACTTTCTCTTTGGTTTTTTTGGAGGGCTGCCAGCCCTAGGGAAGCACAGACAAGTTGTTCCACACACCGGTACTGGGCAAACTCTATGGTTTTGAGGTTGAAAAAACCACAGAGTTTGCTCAAATACCAGAGCATCCCGGGCGCGACATCCCCAGTGTGATGACATCATTTCCGAGTGATGTCATCGCATCAGGGATGTCATGTGATGTCCCTGCCCACCCCGGAATGCCCCCCCCAGTCCCCTGCTCCAGGCAAGGTAAGACCTGGCAACCCTACTTATTACTATTATAAATGGTCTCTGCAGTTTCATCACATTTGAATTTGACATAATGAGCTCATCCTATACTGGCCATATTTCATAGCCCTTTGACCAAATCGTTAATAATATATTTTCTTCATAATCTTATGCATAAATGTCTACCTAGTTTGGTGAGAGCCAATTTGGTGTAGTGGTTAAGTGCGTGGATTCTAGTCTGGAAGAACCAGGTTTGATTCCCCACTCCTCCACTTGCAGCTGCTGGATGACCTTGGGCAAGCTGTAGTTCTGATAAGAGCTGTTCTTGAAAAAGAGCAGTTTCTGTCAGAGCTCTCTCAGCCCCACCTACCTCCCAGGGTATCTGTTGTGGGAGGGGAAGGGAAAGGAGTTTGTAAGCCACTCTGAGACTCCTTTGGGTAGTGAAGGGCAGGGTATAAATCCAATCTCTTCTTCTTCATCTTCTTCTTCTAGAGATGGCCCACTACATGCATGTGACAAAGTGGGCTCTAGTTCACAAAAACCACACAGTGGAATATAAACCTGCTACTCCTTAATGTGCAACAAGACTCCTATTTATTTTTCCTGCCTGTTTGATCTTTGGATTGTGAATAAAGACTGTAGGTATGTATTTTCGCTGCCATAAAGCAACACGGCTACTCTCCTGGAATGACTGACCTTTTTTATTACTGTGCTTTTGTCCATTATTACCCAAATGACTAACTTATTTTTTCCCCATCACTAGGTAAGTTAAAACGAGTTGTCTAGAGATTACTGGTTGTGCACAGTTATACTGAATTTAATTTAAAACAAATTTCTCAGGGGGGGGGAAAAGAAAGAAAGGAATAACCTAATTAAAAGGGGGGAAATGTCCAGGATCAAAAAGTCCAACCAGAAACCAAATGCTAACTGGTACAGAGGGAGCATGATCACAGGATAACTCTAAAGTGTGAATGAATCATTGCCTAATAACCTGACAAATCTAACTGGTCCTACACAAAGAGTATCTTTCCCAACTGAGCACGTGAATTTTAAGTTGCTCAACCCAGCCCTCCCTCGGGCTAAGCTCTCTTCCAAAGAAGGTATGACTGGGTTAGTAACAAAGGTGTGATTCACCCTAAGTTAATGTATTGTATTTATAAATCATCGCTTCGGTAAAAGAGGGCCCAAGGCAACGTACAGCAAAAATAGGAAGTATCACACTTCCAGTTAAAATAAAATTTGATTGCAATAATTTTATAGAAGTTGTTTTGTTTATTTAAATATGTCTTCCCTGCTTCCAATAGCTCACAAGAAACTGGGGGGGCGCAGACTTACAAACAGGGCTTTTTTTCTGGGGGAAAGAACCAGACCACAGTTCTGGAACCTCTTCGACAAAATTCTTTTTAGTTTAAAAGTTCATCAGTTTTCAGTATGCAGATTGAAAACTTCATTTCCCTCTTGAGAGTTGCAGCACCTCTTTTTCCAGAAAAAAGCCCTACTTACAGGCATTACACCAACACGTGTCATCACTTCCTGTATAAAGCCAGAGGTGATGTCATTGCATCTGGTGACACAACTCTATGATCAAACCATAGCATTTCGGGCAAATCTGAGCGCATCGGTGCAACATAATGCTGTCACTTCCAGTTTTGCATTGGAAGTGACGTCGTGCCTCATGGTGCTGGCGACCTCCCCACCATTTTTACCTTGCTGGCCTGGGAAGCAGCAAAGGGGAATGAGAGGTTAATGCCAGGAGGTTTCCTACTATAGTAGCTGACATCTCACAATATAAGAACTCGTGGGCACTCAATGAAATTGCTGAGCGGTCGGGTTAGAACGGATAAAAGGAAGTACTTCTTGACTTCCGGTACGGCGTTGAACCGGGCAGGCGCGTCGCGCTTCGCCGGAGCCTTCCGCGGCTCCTAGGAGCCCCCCAGTTTGCTGGGTGGGCTTCTCCTGACCCTCTTGGAGGGAGGGTTGGCAGCAGAGGGCTTGGGGCGGCCCCTCCCCAAAATTCGGCAATCGGGAAAGGTGTCCGCCATCACCCTGAAGCGGGACTGCGGAACGGAGGAGGCACGGCTTCTCCGTGCCTTTACAACAACGACCATCCGGACTTTTAAAGTGGTGGATATTATGTGTGTCTTAAAGGAGTTTAAAAACCCACGGCATATGTGGGAAAATGGCGAAAATCAACTTAAAAAGGAGCTATTGAGAACTATAACGGGCAAGAAGTACATGGAAAATAATGTGGGGTTACTGGCAGAGGGGATTGATGTGACTATGAATAGCAGAAATTTATGAATCGGTTTGCTTAAGGAAATGGTATCGTTTGGTAACTATATAAATTTTGACGACAGTGAGAGCAGCAGCAATATCTGTTTGAAGAAGAGGGTCTAAGGGAATGGTAGTATCTGGTATTTTATTAAATTGAGTTGGGTAACTTAAATAAATATGAATAAGAATGAGTTTGACAGGATGAAATTAAGAAGTTTGACTAAGCTATAAAGGTGTTAATTGATGGGAATAAATTAAAACTTAGTTTTCTCTCTTTAAGCCAGACTGAATGGTTAACAATTGGTTTCGGAGATGAACTTTTCGAATGAATTATAGCTAGATAGGAAGATACTAAAGGTATAAGCCATTTGCAAATAAGGAGCCAAAATTTTTAAGTTAGAACTAAAGCTATCTGCTATAGATTGGTGTAGGAGAAAGATGGGACAGGGTAAGATAGAATCTACTAGATGATTAAGCTGTATCTTGTGTCAAATGATAAAAAATTTGATCTGGATGATTCTGAATGGTTGATAATGAAAACTGGGTGATATTATATGTGCAAAGTAATTGTGGTCTGAATGCATGATATTAATAGTTGGAAAGGTGTAGGTAGTTTAGATGAATTTATTAAAGCCGAAGAGAGAAATTTGTATTTCCAGTATGTATTCTCCTTAAACCCAGACTGAATGGATTTAAATGGTTGAGTTGACAAAGTGCTGGATGAAAAGCAATCGAGAATTTGAGCCATATAATTTGTAACGGTTAATCAGGGAATTGTAAGGATTATGAACTTGTATTTAAACCAAAATAGGTGATCAATGTGATATGGAAAGAAAGAAATAGAGATGGCAATGTGTGGGTGGGTGAGGGGTGTGGGTATGTGTTTTGTATGTTGTCATGGTATGGGTGTGTATTTGTACCCCACTGATAGCTAATCAGTGGGGGTGTTGTGTCTTGGTATACTGTTGAAAATCAATTAAAAAAATTATTATTTAAAAAAAAGGAAGTACTTCTTCACCCAAAGAGTGATTAACACATGGAATTCACTGCCACAGGAAGTGGTGGCGGCTACAAGCATGGACGGCCTCAAAAGGGAATTAGATAAGCATATGGAGCAGAGGTCCATCAGTGGCTATTAGCCACAAGGTATAGATAGGGGCTCTGGGGCAAGTGATGCTCGGTCTTCTTGGTGCTTGGGGGGGAGGGTGGACCTCCTGATGGCACCTGGTATTTCTGGCCACTGTGTGATACAGAGTGTTGGACTGGATGGGCCTTTGGCCTGATCCAACATTGGCGTCTCTTATGTTCTTATGACATCCCCACACACACACACACACACACTCAGGACTGCTTACAATAAAACTAAAACACAGACATGATGATTCAAAGAAATCCAGTCCCTAAAGGGTCACCAAATACAAGACTCCACGAAACACCCTGACACCTAAAAAAAACCTACATCAGTCACTAACGCCGCAATCAATCAAACCTTCTTTCCCTTTGGGCGAGGCCATTCCATAAAGTGAAAGCAGGAAACAATAAAGACACTTGAAGTAGCCATCTGTACTGGGGACACGCCATGTGTAAAAGGAGGCTGCTTAGCTAAGTGAAGCTACTGCACGGGCTCAAAGAGGCAGGCAGGCAGGCTGTGCAGGCCTTTCAAGGTAAGAACCAACGCCCTGAACTGGGCCAAGAAGAAAACCGGCATGCAACAGACGTGCTTCAACACTGGCAAGCCTGGAACATACTGGCCAGACACTGTTGGCAGAGGAGCGGCCAAATTCTGCCCCACTTAGGGATGCCATCTCCCAGCTGGGAAATTCCTGGAGATTTAAAGGGTGGAGCTTGGGGAGGGCGGGGTTTGAAGGGGAAGGACCTCAGTGGGGCATAATCCCATAGAGTCCACCCTCCAGAGTAGACATTTTCTCCAGGGGAACTGATCTCCTGAGATCAGCTGTAATTCTGGGAGATCTCCAGGCCCCACCATGAGGTTGACAACCCTAGCCCTAGTAGAAGCATCCGGGTCATCGTCAGTAGCAAGCCCATGTATAAAACCTGGTTCCAAAATGCTTGCTCAACTAGGGTTGTCAGGTCCCCCGGGGGGGCGGGGGGGTTGCCCGCTCGATGGGCCCCTTACCCTCCGGCCTGGATCCGGCCGCCGGGGGGAACCCCACTCCCAAAGTTCCAAGATCGTGGCGACATGCCTCGTGTGATGAAGTCAACCGGAGGTGACATCATCGCTCCGGGCACATTGTGGGGGAACGCGCTATCATTCAAGGGGAAACTCTATCGTTTCCCTTCGAATGATAGTGGTCCCCACCCCCAACATGCCCGATGTAATGACGTCACTTCCAGGTAACGTCATTGTGATGCGCGAGCTTTGCGCGCACGCTGATGTCCCAGAGAAAGGCTGGGACTCTCCCGCCACAACTAAAGGTACGACCTAGCAACCCTATGCTCGGCTCTTGTAAAAATTCCAAACACTCTGGAATAAAAGGAGGAGGAGGAGAAGAAGAAGAAGCAGAAGAAGCAGAAGAAGAAGAAGAAGAAGAAGAAGAAGAAGAAGAAGAAGAAGAAGAAGAAGAAGAAGAAGAAGAAGAAGAAGAAGAAGAAGAAGAAGCCCAAAGGTGTCTCAGAGCGGCTTACAAACGCCTTTCCCTTCCCCTCCCCACAGCAGACACCCTGTGAGGTAGGTGGGGCTGAGAGAGCTCTGACAGAAACTGCTCTTTTTTCAAGAACAGCTCTTATCAGAACTACGGCTTACCCAAGGTCAACCAGCCAGGTGCAAGTGGAGGAGTGGAGAATCAAACCCGGTTCTCCCAGATTAGAGTCCACGCATTTAACCACTACACCAAATTGGCTCTTAGATGGGAGCAAGTTGAAAGCCTGACAGTGTTGGTTTGTTTTTTGAAGGTGAATTCAATTTTAATTGGATCCCAATGTCAGGCGAACAAATTCAAATGTTAATGTACACATATTTATCAATTTAAATGAAAACGAGATGTGGCTTCGCTTCTTTTTCTTAAGGGGAAAGAGAGCGACCTTAGCTAGGGTTTGAGGAAATCGTCCCCTTTCCTGGTTCCTTGACTTTGCTCTAGCCCTGGAGGCAACACCATATTTGTGTATTACAGCCAACAGTCCCAGAAGGGAAAAGGGAGTGAATGTGCTAGCCCCACACCTACAGGTGTTCGACACATGCGAGCACTGCACCTACGCAGTCACGGTATATGCACATGCAGAGAGTGTCCCTGTGATCGGGAACGTCTGTTTCTGATTGTTGCCGATCACAAGGACGGAACCCACCCACATACAGTCGGCATGTGTCTAGGCGTTGTGCTCAAGTGTGGCAAACACACACAGAGGCAGGCGGGGCCAGGGGGCTTGCTTGCAAGAAAGGATGGGGCCAGGCTTTCAATGGGGATTGGACAGATTCATAAAGGACAGGTCTATCAGTGGCTACAAGCCATGGTTACTACAGGGAACATCCACTTTCAGAGGCAGTCAACCTCTGATTACCAATGCCAGGAGTCAACATCAGTGGAAGGCCTCGGCCTCTCTGCCCTCTTACTGGCCCTCCAGAGAAACTGCTTGGCCCCCAGGGGGAACCTGTAAGACCTTGCGAATTAATTTGGATTGAACCTTCTTAAGGTTCACATAAATCAGTGGCAGAAATACCCAAGTAGGTATTCGTAAGATGCTCGCTCCTGATGTTCTTAGGATACCCTACACACACTGGCTCATACGCCTATATGGGACGTGCACCGGTTTTCTATCTCAATCAACGTCAAGCACATGTTAAAATTCATGTAGAGACTATCGATAAAAAAAAATAATTGCAGTTAAATGTACTGAATTTAAGTAACGGGATCTGTGCCAAGAAAGAGCTTTAGCTGATGGGAGTTGTAGGCACACTCATGGAGAAGGAAGTTTCACTTGAAATCAGTTGGATTTTTTTTCTTTTTGCTGATTTATGGTGACCCTGTAGGATTTTCGAGGCAAGAGATTTTCAGGGGTGGTTTCCCACTGCCTGCCTCTGAGTAGCAACCCTGGGCTTCCTTGATGGTCTCCCATCTAAGTACTAACCAATGCCCTCCCTGCTTAGCTTCAGGCAAGCCAGGTCAGTTGGACGCACGTCCAAGTAAATGTTTGCAGAGTATCAAAATCTCCCCTTCGTAAACATTAGACTATATCTGCTGCTTCAGAAATAAGATGCCACCACGGTATTTCCTTCCTGCACGTTTTCCTAAGAACAGCTCGATTTGGAAGCGTCGAAATATGTTCCTCTCAAAAGAGGCATCTTCTGCTCTTTTTTGCATAAATATTATCTTTAATCCTCTAAACACCCCTTTTCAGCAGTGGTGGTGGCGGCTACAAAAGCAAAGCAGAAGTTAAAAGCCCCTGTTCCTAAGATTTAGAACTCTCCCAGCAAATCCAGCCACTAAAAGGCAAGCTCTTTATGTTATGGCTTTGGAGACACGGAATTCTGGATCATTTTCTACTGGCAAGGAACAATGTGGTGCGCCTCCGCAGTTCTCAGTTCCGTTTCCTGTTGCTGGTGTGAAGTCAATAACTACAAGATTATTATATGAATTATTCCCACATTTTAATGAAATGATCCTTATTCCATTAATCATCTCAAGAACACAGGAAGTGGGATTGCCTACTCCAAGTCAGGAAAGTCCTGGAGATTTTGGGGGTGGAGCCTGGGGAGAGGAGGAGCCTCAGCAGGATATAATACCGCAGAGTCCGTCCTCCAAAACTGCCATTTTCTCTAGGGGAAATTGACCTCTACAGTCTAGAGATAATTCCAGGAGATCTCCAGGCCCCCCCGGAGGCTGACAACCTTACCTGCACAACTATGGGCTTGAGACACATCCCATTTTGTGTGCACTTCCTGGGAATGCAGGGTTGGGGGACTTCCGAACACCTAGAGCCAGTTTGGTGTAGTGGTTAGGAGCGCAGACTCTAATCTGGGAGAACCGGGTTTGATTCTCTACTACTCCACATGCAGCTGCTGGTGTGACCTTGGGTCAGTTATATGGTATTTCAGAGCTGTTCTCTCAGGAGTAGTTCTCGAAAGAGCTCTCTCAGGCCCTCCTACCCCTCAGGGTGTCTGCTGTGGAGAGGGGAAGGAGACTGTAAGCCACTCTGAGACTCCTTTGGGTAGTGAAGGGCATAGGCTTACCAAGTGCCGGCAGGGGATCTGCGTGTCTTGGCAGGATCCCTGCCGCGGGAACGGCGACACGCGTTGCACCCGCCGTCGCCAGGAAGTGATGCTATGCGTCGCTCTGGCAACGGAGCTGTTTGGAGTCCCATTGCCAGAGCGACGCATAGCGTCACTTCCTGGCGACGGCGGGTGCCACGCGTGTCGCCGTCCCCGCGGCAGGGATCCTGCCAAGACACGCAGATCCCCCGCCGGCACTTGGTAAGCCTAGAAGGGCATGGTATAAATCCAATCTCTTCTTCTTCTTCTACCTAACACACTGCCTTTTAATATGGTGGTCTGACTTCAGTTCCATTTGCAGGCTTGTCCTAAATTCAACTCTGTCGAAGGATAAGTATTAATACAGGGTTTTAAAAAGAAACTTTCTTTTGGATGAGTCTGAAGTATCTTCACCTGATAAAACTTGCTGTGGTTCCCATACTATCCCATTTAAATACACGAGCTACCTCCTGAGAATTTTTTTTCAAAGACCACGGCTTTAGCACTGCTCCCGATAGCAAAGCTCTACTCTTCAACCAACTGCTGCCAATCTGGGATCGAACATAAAAAGACTGCTACTCTTGAACACATAACATTACATGTTATCTGGTTATGGTTTCCAGTCTCCTGTGGCAAAATTATCAAAAGGGGGAAATCATCAAAAGGGGGGACCCCATTCAATGTCATCCATTCTTCTGTTTCAGTCTCTGAAACCAACATTAGAAATTACGAGCTGGCAAGCTGCCGAAAGCCAAACTTAGGTAGACATTAAAAACAAGTCCCTATGCTGAAAAGTCTTACCCCCCAAGCAATGGCCTGTGGAAGCACACCTCACTACACATAAAAACAAAGCATCCCCTGAAAATAAAGCCACAAAAGCAGGACAACTTATTCAAGAGTTAACGCCAAAACAGCAACAAGCACAACCTAACTTTCTTTCATGCTTATGAAAGAAAAGGGTTTCAATCTAAAGTCAGACTAAGACCAAGTTCTGACTACACAACTTCTTTCATTTTTCAGCGTTTACTGCACCAAGAGAGCCAGTTTGGTGTAGTGGTTAAGTGCACGGACTCTAATCTGGGAGAACCGGGTTTGATTCCCCCACCCCTCCACTCGCAGCTGCTGGTGTGACCTTGGGCAAGCCATAGTTCTGATAAGAGCTGTCCTTGAAAAAGAGCAGTTTCTGTCAAGAGCTCTCTCAGCCCCACCTACCTCACAGGGTGTCTGCTGTGGGGAGGGGAAGGGAAAGGAGTTTGTAAGCCACTCTGAGACTCCGAGTGAAGGGCAGGGTATAAATCTAATCTCTTCTTCTTTATTTTATTTTTATATCAGATTTTTTAAAAGAGAAATTGAGGTAAGCATGGGAGAAAGGGTAAGAAGGAATGGTTTGGAGAAAGGAAAGAAATTTGTAAATCTAAGTTACATTTAATTTAAAAATTGGCTAACATGCCTCAAAACCTAAACATTCCCGGACCAATAAACAGTGGAACCCTGTAATACTTGAAATGGTTCTGCAAAGCGAGGACATAAAAGTATGTGCCATGTGGATTTTTCTGCTTCAAAAAGGATGCTACTTCACGCTTACACCATGAATTCTGGAATACCAGATTAGGACACACTGAGCTCATTAAAAGAAGAAGGAGAAGTAGAAGAAGAAAGAAATGTAAAAGAAAACTATTCTTAGACATTCGGTGACACAAGGAAGATGGATTGTTTGAGATGCGTGCCCAATTCACTCAATGTCTCTCCTACGAATCTGACTTATCACTATCTGCCACACAGCATTACTCCAGCCATACAATCAATGAGGTTAATGAACAACACCGACCCCCATCCCATTAAATCCCATGGCAACACTTCTCTCCGATCACAAACTTCCCCACTGCAGTGATCTAAGGAAGACAGTCCAGAAAAGCAACGTCAGGAAGGGAAGCTAATAGATCACTTAACCTTTCAACTTTACGCACCTCAAAATGTCCATGTTTAGGTTTCTCAGGGCAAGCTCTTGTATGACACGCCAGCAACTGAAGGAGCAGCCCCTAGGGTTTTCCCCTTGTGTATGCAGCCTTGAACGTACTATAAAAACACAACGTGAGTTGGTCCGGGTACCAGAAATCTTGCCTTCGAGAAAAATCCCATCTGTTCCGCGCATCCACGCTGGCAGAATGGTTTGTTTCAGACAACGATTGTTCCGGATTTAGGGGTGCTGCTGACCTTATTTCACCCAGGGCAGCACAAGCCAAAACTTCTTTACAGGCATACATGAATGCGCTCAGTTGCGCCCTGGAGCAAAATGCCTTGTGTGGTGTGGGAGCTGGGGGGGGGGGGGGGGGGGGACAGAGCAGTGTGACAATGGGAAGATAACGTTGTAGGACTGAGCGTGGAGGGTTAAAAGAGGAGTCTGAGGAGAAGAAGAGAGTGAAAACGCTTGCTTTCCATTGGATAAAAATTACCAATTGAGAAGGAGCTTGGAACTGATTGGATAGAATGGAGCTTCTCAGCCGGAATTGGACAAAAGTAAGGCAAATGGCAGTTGCGAAGTGACAGTTGGAACTACGGGGAGGGGGGGATACTTAAAGAGGAGAGAGCTGATTTCTCTTAGGGATGCCAACCTCCAGGTGAGTCCTGGAGATTTCCTGAAATGACAGTTGATGTTCAGACTACAGAGATCTATTCCCATGGAGAAAATGGCTGCTTTAGAGAATGGAGTCTACGGTGTTATAGCCTGCTGAGGTGCCTCCATAGGCTCCAACCACTGTTCCCTCTAAGCTGAGTTAATGTGAGCTGGCTCACACCTTTTTGTCTCAGCTCAGGAAGGATGTGGCTCCAGAGCAGACTAATTGATGCAGGAGCCAAAGCGCTCCCTCATAACTCTAATGCCAGTAGCTCACAAAGTAGAATTTTTGCTCACCAGACTCCACAGCTTAGTGGGAACATTGGCTCCAACCCTCAAATCTTCAGGTAAATCCCAACCTGGAGCTGGCAACCCTAATCCCCCTAGAAACACATGAAGTAACATTAACAGCTTAGAAAAATCAGGAATAAATGGTGAGTTATAGAAGAAACAGTGTCCATTAGAAGTAGGGTAGAACGTATCTGCTATTTAATCTGAAGAAAATGTTGGCATCCTTTTGTTTGACATTTCTGTACCTAAAAAGGACAAAGCCTAATTTGACTTCCCCCTTAACTGATACGGTATTTTAAAAAACCCTGTTTATTTGGATTTTAAAACTATGCAGCGATCCAGTCTGTACAATCCTTCCACCTCAATGACAACATTTCTCTTTTGGAGCCACCAAAGGTACTGGTAACTGCCCCACGAGTGGACGTGACAAGACTACTATTCTGACTAAGGGGTTCAGTGCTGGCAGGCCTGGAGCCTGGATTTTTTTTGTTCACGGGTGCATTTAAATTGTTAAGGGGGCAGTTAAATTACAGTGAATTAAATTTATCTGAATGCCTGTCTTCAAAGGGGGAGGCTCCGAGCCCGTCTCTAGCCCTTCCTTTCAAGAGACAGGGCAGCAAGCACGTCAGTTCCTAGGAAAAGTGGCTCAAAGGGCATTTAAATGCCTTTTGAGTGCCCTTCTGCAGGGCAAGAACGCTTAGAAGGGCACTCAGGACACCGTAAGACTTCTCATCCCAGAGAGGAAGGGGCTTAAGCATTCACTCTGCAGTGGGGACCAATGCACTGAAATGGGGAGGGAAGAGAGAAGGAACAGTTGCATATTATACCTTTAAAGCCCTTTTTGAAGAGTTTACATTTGCAAAGCGGGACATAAATACAATAAATGGCTGGTGAGGTGGGGGAGCGGGATATGGCGGATTCCTGAGACACAGTACCTTCCTCGGCACATCATTAACAGTCCCCTTTCAACATGGAAAAGGTCTTATTTATTCAGCACCTTTTTATCACACCTTTCCAACAAGGAGCTCAAGATGGTGTTATGTCATTCCTTCCTCCTCCATTTCATCCTCACAACCACCCCAAGAGGGTAGGTTAGGCAGAGAGAAAGAGAGTCACTGCCCCATGGTCACCTCCGTTGTTTCCAAGGCAGAGTGGAGATTTGAACCTGTGTCTCTCAGATCCTAGTCTAACATCCCAACCACTGCAAAAGGTTTCCAACCTCCAGGTGGTAGCTGGAGTTCTGGTCACCACAACCTCAAAAAGGATATTATAGCTTTGGAAAAAGTGCAGAAAAGGGCAACTCGAATGATAAAAGGGTTGGAACACTTTCCCTATGAGGAAAGGTTAAGGCGCTTAGGGCTCTTTAGCTTGGAGAAAAGACGACTGAGGGGTGACATGATTGAGGTTTACAAGATTATGCATGGGAAAGAGCAGGTAGAGAAAGAGGTACTTTTCTCCCTTTATCACAATACAAGAACTCGTGGGCACTCCATGAAATTGCTGAGCGGTCGGGTTAGAACGGATAAAAGGAAGTCCTTCTTCACCCAAAGAGTGATTAACACTTGGAATTCACTGCCACAGGAAGTGGTGGCGGCTACAAGCATGGACGGCTTCAAAAGGGAATTAGATAAGCATATGGAGCAGAGGTCCATGAGTGGCTATTAGCCACAAGGTATAGCTAGGGGCTCTGGGGCAAGTGATGCTCTGTCTTCTTGGTGCTTGGGGGGGTCAACAGTGGGAGGGCTTCTAATGTCCTGGCCCCACTGGTGGACCTCCTGATGGCACCTGGTATTTCTGGCCACTGTGTGACACAGAGTGTTGGACTGGATGGGGCTTTGGCCTGATCCAACATTGGCGTCTCTTATGTTCTCTTATGTTCTTATCTCCTGGGATCACAACTGATCTCCAGGTGACAGAGATCAGTTCCCCTGGAGAAAACGGCTGCTTTGGAAGGTGGACTCTACTATGGCATTGTACCCTGCGGAGGTCCCTCCCCTCCCCTCCCCAAACCCCACCCTCCTAAGGCTTACCACCAGATCTCCACTCTATATCTCCATACCAGCATCCTGGAATGTTACTTAAGTAGGTGACACATTTAGTAAGAGACACAACGCCTGACAAATATAATCTTGCATTTACAAAGAGCCAAGTACCCTTACTCTAGCAATGGGCCTTCTCCCCCTGCTTTTGCCCCCCTGAGTATATATATGGGAATGCCTGTCTAGGGTTGCCGGGTACCCCCTAACAGCAGGGGGGTGTTTGAGGACTTACCAGCCGCAAACAGAGCCCTAGGCTGGAGTTGCTGGCAACATCATTTCTGGCATGTGCTGGAAGGAACCTCATCACATTGCTGGCAATGGGGGACGCTCTGGTATTTGGGCAAACGCTCTATGGTAGAAGCGATTTTTACCACAGAGTTTTTGCCCTAATACCAGAATGTCCCACATCCCAGGCAACAGGACAACAACACTTCTGGCGCGTGCTGGACGTAACATCACTGTTCTCCCAGTGATGCAGGCCTAGGCCTCCCTTTGCGTCCGGTAAGTCCCTCCACCAGCCAACTGATCGGTGGACGGGCCCAGCGGGGGCCTGGAAACCCTGCCACCAACCCCAGACTGACAAACAGTCAGCATTTGCTAGAGGTATCAACAATAAAGAGGCCGCCCGGCACAGTCAGAAGTGCCAGAACATCCCTCCAAAAGCCAACACCGCGCCGAATGCAGGAAGTCCGCCATGTGTGCTGTGCGGCCGACGCTCGTCCCACACCTGGCAGCCATGTGGACTGGCAGAGACCCTGTTCTTTGATCTACGGAACTAGAACCAGTGGGACCCGCCCAAAAGCTGCAGCTTCTGCCCTCCCTGTCTCTGTGCTACTGCATGAATGAGTTGACTCTATTGCAGGTACCACAAAGGCCTTTTTAAAAGCTCCGCTTCGGGTTTTACCTTTCCTTGGGCTAGCCCTTAGCCAGCCCCCAAAGCACATCTCTCCCAAGGGATTATCAAAGCATCCTTGTAGTAGTGGCAGAGGCCTGGCAGCGTGCCCCCTTTTTCTTTGTAAACCAAGCTACGTGTGCTCTGACACAGGCCCCGACCCACAGGAAAGTGGGTGCCAACCTCCAGGTGGGGCCTGGAAATCTCTGAGAATTAAAACTTATCTCCAAGCAATAGATCTCTGTTCCCCTGGAGAAAATGGCTGCTTTGAAGGGTGGACTCCGTGGCATTATACGCTGCTGAGGTCCCTCCTCTCCCCAACCCCCACCCTCCTCAGCTTCCACCCCCAAATCTCCTGGAATTTCCCAACCCAGAGCCGGTAACCCTACACAGGGACCACTCAACTGTCAAGGGGAATTAAAGAAACGTGTAAATATTCTTAGCAGCGAGGCTGAGTAGGCGGAAGAATTACTTTGTGTTGTATGAATTTAGAATTGGTTTTTACACCCCGCTTTTCTCTACCCTAAGGAGTCTCAAAGCAGCTTACAATCTCCTTCCCTTCCTCTCCCCATAACAGGCACGTTGTGAGGCAGTTGGGGCTGAAAGAGCTCTGAGAGAACTGGGACTGGCCCAAGGTCACCCAGCAGGCCTCACGTGTCTCAAAGTAGCTTACAATCCCCTTCCCTTCCTCTCCCCACAACAGGCACCTTGTGAGGCAGGTGGGGCTGAGAGAGTCCTGAGAAAACTGGAACTGGCCCAAGGTCACTCAGCTGGCTTCCTGTGGAGAAGGTCCTGAGAGAACTGGGACTGGCCCAAGGTCACCCAGCAGGCCGCATGCGTCTCAGAGCGGCTGACAATCCCCTTCTCTTCCTCTCCCCACAACAGGTACCTTGTGAGGCAGGTGGGGCTGAGAGACTTCTGAGAGAACTGGGACTGGCCCAAGGTCACCCATCAGGCCTCACGTGTCTCAAAGTGGCTTACAATCCCCTTCCCTTCCTCTCCCCACAACAGACACCTTATGAGGCAAGTGGGACTGAGAGAGCTCTGAGAGAACTGGGACTGGCCCAAGGTCACCCAGCTGGCTTCCTGTGGAGGAGGAGTAGGGAATCAAACCCGGTTCTCCAGAATAGAGTCTGCCGCTCTTAACCACTACACCACACTGCCAGCTGGGCTCTTAAGGGGAGAACACACTGCCTCTCCTAGTACAGTCCTTTAGCTGGATCAGGGACAGAAGTTTAAAAGGGAAAAGTTCCCGGCATGGCACAGTTGCCACGCAGGCAGCCATCTTTGTTCGTCACGTTGGCTAACATCTGGACAGGGAACCATATTTCCCCAGCAATAAACCCCTCAGGACTGAAACAACTGCAGCATCCCCCACACAACACAACAGAGGTGATGCCATAAGGAAAGACATCTGGACCCTGAGCGGCAAATGAGGACCAACTGCCGTTTTATAGCGCTATAAACTGATTATCTGAAAACAGCCTACATGGAATGGAGCTTCTTTTTTGGTTCAAACTGAGTAATCCCTCCCCTGAGTAAACCGTGTGAGGCTGAATCTTGAAACGATATTTTAACCCCGTCCGGCATGAAATGTTTCCTTACTGCAGTCCTGCCACCTCCTTTACATTCAGCATAAGACCAGCAATACTCAGTGCCACCCCCCTCCAGTCAGTTTGTTATGACTGTGACTACAGCCCTAGGCACACTTACTTGAATTCACTGTTTTACTTCCACGTAAACATGCACAGGATCGAACTGCATGTTCCACTGATATCAGTGAAACAAGTTAGTTCTAACCAAATAGTTGTGCTGAAAATCTATTTCCGTGTCCCCTGATATTATTTTAAGGTTTTTATTATTGTGTTTTACGGACATGCTCAAAATCCACTACGAGTATAGCTAGGAGAGG
>NW_015176467.1:381232-387753 GCF_001447785.1 Gekko japonicus | reverse complement strand
GATAGATGATAGAAGATAGATAGATAGATAGATAGATAGATAGATAGATAGATAGATAGATAGATAGATAGATGATGGATGGATGGATGATGGATGGATGGATGGATGGATATCATATACCCTTGACCGAAGAACGGTACACTTCTTCTATCTGGGATGGTCGTCCTCTTCCACCGAGCGCGCAGCTTCGGGAGGGATGCACATGGAGCGGTGAGGTAGGTAGGGGACACCCGCCTAGCCACCCAGATCAGCCGAATCAACCCTGGTGATCAATGGGGTGACCGATGTTGCAGCCAGATCGCCCTCATCTTTTATAATTGAGCTTAAGACCTTTGGTCATAGAAGCTAATAAACGTAATTAAGTAAGTAAGATAGACAGACAGACTTATATCCCACCCTCCTCGCATAGCAGACTCAGGGCAGGTTCCATCATACCAAGCCAACAATCACATAAATATGCAAATAACAGTTAAACCCAATTTAAAATATATCAACATTAAAACACAAACTATACCATCTGATACTCCTAACCAGAGCCTCAACAGAAGAGATCTACCACAAGTTGGAGTTCCAGATGGTTACTCAGATCTGGGTCGCTGGAGGGGAGGCCCAATAAGGTGTGGACACCCGCCACTTCAATTAAAAGCCTGGCGGAAAAGCTCCGTCTTACAGGCCCTGCGGAACTGTAAACGATCCCGCAAGGCCCTGATCTAATGTGGGAGCGCATTCCACCAGGTAGAGGCCAGGGCCAAAAAAGCCCTGGTCCTTATTCAAGTCCTTATTGATTTCAGCAGGGGGCAGTCACAGCTAGTTGTAGCTGGACTGGGGACAAAGTTTTTAACCCAACAGGAGGAAACATATGACCACCTGCCTCAACGCTCATTACAAATGTGAATTTTCAAAATGAATAATATGGTAATTCCAAAAACTGCCATTTTTTTCTCCGCAGTGTAGTCCTAAACAGAGTCACACCATTGGCCTTAGAAGGGTATTAACACTTCTTAGGATCTGAGCCACAGTGGCTCAGAGGTTAAAACCCTGAGCTGCAGACCGGAAGGTCTGTAGTTCGGCGGTTCGAGACCCGAGTGCCGCGTGACGAAGTGAGCTCCCGTCTCTGGCCCCAGCTCCTGCCAACCTAGCAGTTCGAAAGCAAGAAATTGCAAGCAGATAAATAGGTACCACTTCGGTGGGAAGGTAACAGCGTTCCGTGTGCCTCGGCATTTAGTCATGCCAGCCACATGGCCACAAAGAAGTCTTCAGACAGCGCTGGCTCTTCGGCTTTGAAACGGAGATGAGCACCGCCCCCTAGAGTCGGATTCGACTGGCTTTCGAGCAACGGAAACCTTTACCTAGGATTGCACTGCTTATTGGATATGGTATTGCAACAATGGAAGTTAGTGTGAGGATACTGTGGATTGGGTTGCCAGCTCAAGGCAAAAAATGGGGGAGGGGCAGGGACCTACCAATTCCACTGTTCCCATGTATCTCCCGGTGCAAGCTGGTCAGTGACATAAACATGTTACAAGAGAAGAAGAAGAAGAGAAGAGATTGGATTGATATCCTGCCCTTCACTCAGAGTCTCAGAGCGGCTTACAGAACACACGAAAAAGAATCCCGCTTAAACGTCAGAACAAAAAAACCCCTGCATGCCAATTTAACCTACATTACCCTTTAGTAATCTAAGGATGTCAATCAAAGGACTGAGTCACACTTTGCAAAGCTGCAACGGGACCTTTGCTGCACTAATCTTGATAAAGCAGTGATCCTCAAACTTGTCAAGCAGAAGCCGCTGCTAAACTTGTTCTGCTTTTCAGGGTCATCCTGCAAAGCAACTCCCCCCTCCTCAACTTCAAATGCAGAAATATTACATGAGATGACAGTGAACAAGTTCTTTTCAATGTTCAGAATTATAAAACAATATATCTGATTCTCAATGTGGCCCCATCTGTGAATACTTAAATTGGAAGACTGAAGCCCTGGATAGACAAGACAGATCTTTCCCCCCCAAATAATACAAGTCACGCCTGCAGCTTTAAGAAACAAATGCCCTCACTGGCCATTGCTATGCAACCACAACAGTATTGCCAGGCTTCAAGCTTTGGTTTCTGTCAGTAAAAGGCAGGAGGAGGGGAAGGAGAGAAGGAAACAGGAAAAGGGGAGAAGCTACAGGTGCTTTCAGGGAAGGGAAGAGAAAATAGTGGGGCAGGGGGAAATGAACCCCCCACACTCTTTGCAGGTCCACCTCCGTATATTACTACTATCCAGGCACAGACAAGATTTCTGCTTGCATATGCTGACATACAGGCAGGCAGCATGTGTGCAATATTGCAAGTGCTATACTTGTCCTGGTGGTAAGCAGCACTTTTACTAGTTTTTGCTTGTACTCGCTGGCATGTAATGTTATACAGAGAAATTGCTGCAAAGTGCACACAGTAGTGAAATTAGATTCTGGTACTGATGAATTTCATGATGTTTTTAATCTTTGTATTCAACAGGTGAATAGACAAGACGACGAACTTCTCGCGTTATTGCTCGTTTCGAAGTCTCTTTCTCAAAGGAGTCTCAATTCTACATCCATGTGCAATAAAGTCAACACTGGAATCTTGGATCAAAAAGTCTTCTCCCAAAAGCTATATAGCTACAGACATAACATTTCAAATGCTATATAGCTTTTGGGAGAAGACTTTTTGATCCAAGATTCCAGTGTTGACTTTATTGCACATGGATGTAGAATTGAGACTCCTTTGAGAAAGAGACTTCGAAACGAGCAATAACGCGAGAAGTTCGTCGTCTTGTCTATTCACCTGTTGAATACAAAGATTAAAAACATCATGAAATTCATCAGTACCAGAATCTAATTTCACTACTGTGTGCACTTTGCAGCAATTTCTCTGTATAACATTACTACTGTATTGCTGTTCCATTTGTTGTTACTTACTCGCTGGCGTGTAGACAGGCTGTGCTGCAGAACTTGGGGTACAGGGCAAAGAAAAGAGACAGACAAGAGAGAAGTGAAATGAGAGGTGATAAATCACTGATGTTCCTTGAGGGGTGGGGGAGGAAGGCAAATGGGGGGGGGTTAACCCATTCCCACTGCACAGCTTTCACAAGACAAATTGCCCCTTCCAAGCTGTTATTAACCCTGGAGGGGAGAGTTGGTTGCCAGGTAGGCAAGCTCCCTTCATGTGTAAAAAAAAAAAGGTGGCGGCATCTATTTTTAAATGAGAAACAGACCTGTGGCCAAGGAGAGTTATTCCTGACCCCCAAACCTGACCTCCCTGCACTCATGCTTTTTGCATTTTTGTCTCAGCCAAGCTCACTTCTGACACCAGCGCCTGGCTTCGAGAAGGTTTCAGAGGGTACCCGAGATGGTCCACAGTAGAACAGATAGATACCAATCCAGGAGCGCCTTAAAGACCAACACGATTTTCAGGGTATGAGCTTTCAAAAGTCAAAGCTCCCTTCATCCCATACTATATCTGCAAAAGGGAGCTTTGATTCTCAAAACCTTATATCTCCAACGTCTTGTTGGAGGAGGAGATTGGATTTATACCCCGCCCTTCACTTGGAGTCTCAGAGTGGCTTACAATCCCTTCCCCGCCCCACAACAGACACCCTGTGAGGTAGGTGGGGCTTGAAAAATTCATGGGGTCGCCGTCAGCTGCAACATCTATCTAGCTATCGATCAAGATCTACAATTTCTGAACAGCCAATGTTGTGTGTACTGGACTACGACCTGGTTTCAGATCTCCACACTGCCATGAAATGCGCCAGGTGACCTTGGGCTAATCACTCTCTCAGCTCCGCACAAGGAAGGAAGAATCGCGTAGGCTGCTCTGAGTTCCTTGGAGAAAGGGCGCATCAAAAACGTACTGGATAGATCACTCTCCAGAAAACCGCTCGAGGCGGCTCACAAGCAAGGAAACAAACGTGCAATCGTGAAAATAAGGGAGAAAAAAAGAATAAAAACAGCTGAAAACGGAAAGAAACTCGAATCCAATGCAATTTCTGCACGCATCTCTAGAAAGACAAGGCATGCATCTGCACATTGCAGGAGCAGCTTCAACAGACTATTCGTTCTGCTGCTGTCCCAACTCTTGAGTCCACTGAAACCTCATACGCTGTTCTGTTGAGTTTCACTCTGTTTTTAATTCACAGCTAAAGTTTTCTGAAGTGCTTTTTCAGGAGGAGTCAACCAATCAGTCTCAGCACTGGTAATGGAGAGGCCTCGTCGCAGTCCACTGTGTGAAAGAGATGAAGGCTCTCACTGGTGGCAGAGGGAGAAGTTAGGGGACTCTGCCTTTCGTACCCCAGAGTCTAAATCCAGAATCTGTCCAAAAATACTACTAACATTTTCAGCAGGGCTTGACAATAAAATTAGTCATACTGCCGGCTAACCTCACTGACATCCGATTCAATTTTTGTTCCTCTTCTAAACCGCAAAACACTAATATGCCCCATGCCCTGATCTGGATAGCCCAGACTACTCAAATCTCAGAAGCTAACCATGGTTGGCCCTGGTGAGCAATGTTCCCTCTAAGCTGTGAAGTCTTGTGAGCAAAAATTCTACTTTGTGAGCATTACTGGCATTAAAGTTGTGAGCGAGCGATTTGGCTACTGCATAAATTAGTTTGCTCTGGAGCCATCCCTTCCTGAGCTAAGACAAAAATCTGTGAGCCGGAGGCTAAAAAACTGTGAGCTAACTCACACTAACTCAGTTTAGAGGGAACACTGCCGGTGAGTATCGTGGATGGGAGACCACCAAGGCATACCAGGGTCGCTATGCAGAGGCAGGTGATGGCGAAACACCTCTGTTCCTCTTTTGCCATGACCCCCCCCCAACCTGGGTTGTCATTTTAAGTCGGCAGCGACATGACAGCGCTTTCCACCGCCAATATACCCCCATTTCCTAAGTAATCCAAACAACAAGGAAACGCAGCTCTGGATCCAAGCAGGCCAGCAACGCAATCAGTTGCCGAACAGTTTAAACGACGTAACTCTGAAACGCGTGCAAAAAGGCCGAGTGATTTTTGCTGTGGTGTAAAAACGGGCACTCCAAATTATTATAATAATAATAATCTTTATTGCATTAGCAAGAAAGCCATAGCAACTGTACAGGATTAAAAACACACTTAAAATTGTCAAATTCCTATATAGGTCGACAGTTATCAGCAGTAAATTAATTAAACTCAGGGAGATTTGTTTTCTTAAACACCAGGGCTAGAAAGGAAGCAACTATAGCCGTGGTTTGATTGTCAGGGAAGTTATCAGACAATAGCACTGAAACTGCCCAAGGAAGGAGAGGAAGCTTTTCTTTTCTCACAACAGGAATGATATATCTCTCTCTTTCCTTATTCCACTTAGGACAGAAAAGCATTATATGATCCATAGTTTCTATCATCTCTTGTCTGCAATCGCAAACTCATTCAGAAAACGGAAGTCCCAAGAAACGACCAGAGAGCACCTTAGAGGGGAAGGAATTAAGTCTCGCCAAGGTGAAAGCTCTGCGTTGTCTTGGGATCTTTAAAGTATAGCAATATGACAGGATAGCCTCAGGGGGGGCAAGACCCACTCCAAATTATTACAGCCTCTGTCGAAATCGTCTGATTGCTTCGTGGTAGAAAGTGCCGTGTCAAGTCGCAGCTGACTCATGGCGACCCCGCAGGGCTTTCAAGGCAAGGGATGTTCGGGGGCAGTTTGCCATGGCCCGCCTTGGCCTAGCAAACCTGGACTTCCTTGGTGGTCTCCCATCCAAGGACCAACCAGGGCCGACCCTGCTTAGCTTCCAAGATCTGATAAGCGCAGGCTAGCGTGGGCCTTCCAGGTCAGGGCCTAATTACTAAAGCCGCTGTTAAAATCTTCTGACTGCTTAGGCCCTTTCGGTCACGGTGGGGAGGGGAGGGGGATATCTCATAAGGCCAAAGTGCCAGGCAGCTTCTCACATTTTTCTACAGGAGGCTTGGCTTCCAGGAAGTCAAGTGCCAGCTATGCTGCCATTGTGTGTGGAGGGGCGGGGCAGGGGGGGGGGAGGCGGCTGGGTGAGCGTCTTCATGTTCTGGAATGTTAGCTTTCGCTTTTTCTGCTATGTCTTATCTCTTGGCCTGACCTTGGTACTTTGCGGGCTTTGCCCTGCCTGGGAACCAGCCCCTGTTATTTTCAGCGCACGAGCCTTGCACCTCTGGTCGGCTTAGCTCCATCAGGGGGGTCCCACTTTGAATGTCGTATCTCTTCCCCTCTCCCGCCAGGAGGGTTAGCTCTAACACAGGATGTACGGACAGGTGACCTGCCTTTCCTGTCTTCGATAAACTTGATCCTTCTGAAGGAACGCTGTCGAGACTGATTGCTGTGGGACTCTGACAAAGATGGACCAAAAGGAAACGCCAACCACTCAGGTGCTGGAGGGCTCCCTCTTCTTCAGGGCCCGCTGCGTCTTATCCCCAAGCGAGGCCAGCTTCCTTTCACCAGCCAGGCTTGTGTCTGCTCCCACCCTTTCTTTTGGATCTGGTCCTGGGCAGCATGGA
>NW_015176467.1:376018-381214 GCF_001447785.1 Gekko japonicus | reverse complement strand
AGTTACGTGCCTTTCTTCAAGTGTCGTGTCCATGTCGTCCCCCCCCCCAAATTATGGGTTGGATCCAGCCAGCTTCTTCACACAACCTCACCCAACCCCTCCACATTCTAGCCCCCGTTGCACATGCCTTTCACCCACAATCTCCAGCATAGCTCTTCTGAGGGTCAACTGTATGGATTTAATTATTAAAACATTCATATCCCACCTTTCCTTGTCATTCACGGCAGCTTATGATAATCGTATAAACATTTTCCATTTGAAAACTGGAACGATATAACGGCAAACCCCACAGATCTCTCCCTCCCTTATAAGATGGCCACCGTTCAAACTCCCTCAAGAGCCTTGGCAGACAGGTAGGACTTGCAGCGCCTACTGAAGATCTCCAAGAGAGGCCCCCTCCCCTCACTTCTTCAGGGATCTCATTCCACAGAGCCGGAGCCAAGATGGAAAAGGCCCCGGGCTCTGGTTGATGCCACCCTTGGATAGCCAACAGATGGCTTCCCGAGGACTGCAGTTGGTGCACAAGGACATATGGGAGGAGGTGGTCCTTCAAAGGAGATCCTCTCCTCACCCTGTCACCAGTAGAAAACCTGGTTGGATCCAACCCGGTGTCTCAACTGGAAGTCCCTGAAGCTCAAGGAAGTAAAAACATCACTCTTTCCAGGGCTCATTTTGTAGAAAAAGTCCAGCAGGAACTCATTAGCATAATAGGCCACACCCAACAGCAGAAACTTATTAGCATATGAGGCCACACCCCTGACAGCACAGGTCATTAGCATATGAGGCCACACCCCTGTGTTACCAGAAGTGTGGTCATCCAGCCACACCCACCTTTTGCTTGTTATTCTGTTTACCTTGTTTGTTGTCAAAACCCAGGGCCTTTTTTTGTAGCAGGAACTCCTTTGCATGTTAGGCCACACACCCCTAATGTAGCCAATCCTAATGAGTTTCTGCTGTTGGGTGTGGCCTATTATGCTAATGAGTTCCTGCTGGGTGTGGCCAACTTGGGAGCCAGCCGGAACTCCGTTCCTGTGCGTTCCTGCCCAGAAATAGCCCTGCTCTTTTCCCTCACAACAGTTCTCTGTGAAATACCTTAAGCTGAAAGAAGGTGACTGGCCCAAGGTCACCCAGTGAGTTTTATGGCAAGATGGGGATCTGAACCCAGGTCTCACAGCTCCTAGTCCAACCACAACAGTACACTGGTCCCCCCCCACACACACACACACTCCATTTATTTTTTATTTTATTTAAAACATTTTTATGCGGCCTTTCCACCCAACTAGGGTCCCCAAATCGGCAAATGTGGAAATGTTAAAACACTTGAACGTTAAAAGAGTATTTGAAGTAGTGTATAAAATAATGCAATAAACACACACGGACACACAATACCAGAGCTAGGGAGGATGGCCAATAACAGATATTGTGGAGATGCCAAACTAAGCAAAAAAAGCCTTCACCCACTGGCGGAAGACCACAATGGAGGGAGACAGACGAATCTCCCTGGGGAGGGAGTCTCCAAGTCTTGGTGCCACAACCAAGAAGGCCCTCGTTTGGTTTTCCAACTGGCCGTATCCTTTCTCACAAACACTTTGACCCCTCACTGTGGAACTCTCCAGGTGTCCCTAGCGCTCATCTGAACAAAGAGAAGACAGAGCTGTAACTGTGAAAAGCACTGGCCTTTTCGCAAATTTGAGGTACGTTTTGCCCTCTCTACCTTCTACTTAGGGTTGCCAACTTCCAGGTGCTGGCTGGAGATCTCTGGAATTACACCTAATGCCCAGGCGACAGAGATCAGTTCCCCTGGAGAAAACGGCAGCTTCGGAAGGTCGACTTTATAGCATGAAGGTCTGCTAGGTCCCAAACGCCACCCCCTTCTCAGGTCCACCTCCCAAATCTCCAGGAATTTCCAAACCATGAGCTGGCAACCCAAATTCCACTGGTGCAGATTCGTTCCACTGCACAGGCCTACGTGGTTGCACCAAAACCACATCCACATGGAACTCAGATTCAGTATTCATATGTAACTACTATACATCACAAGTAGGGCACCCACGAAGACTTGCAGGGGTCATTTCATTCCCTCATGTATCTCCTTCCCCACACCCTCTTTCTCTCCTGGTAGCCCCCATATTCTCTTTTCTCTCCTTGCAGCAGAAGGGAAGGGAGCAAGGATGGACTCGGAGGCCAAAATAGCCTTCTACTGAAGGCAGGGCTTTTTTTGTAGAAAAAGCCCAGCAGGAACTCATTAGCATAATAGGCCACACCCAACAACAGAAACTCATTAACGTATTAGGCCACAACCCAACAGCACAGCTCATTAGCATATTAGGCCACACCCCCATGCCTTCCCTTAGCTTGCCCAGGCACCCCGTGGCTGTGGGAAGCCCGGGCAAGCCAACCCTTCGACAGGCCAGGGAAGCCATGAGGAGGCATTTAAATGCCTCCCCGATCCTTCCAGGGGGCCCCTGGCCTACCCACCTCAGAGTTGCTGGGGAGCGGGTTGCTCTCCAGGTCTTCCCTCTGTAGCCAGGGACACAGAGGTTTTGGCTGTAGTGGGCGTGGCCAACTCTGAAGCCAGCCGGAACTCCGTTCCTGTGTGTTCCTGCCCCAAAATAGCCCTAACTGAAGGCAATATTATTGTGGTAGCCTAGCAATCTCCACTACGGCTACTGAAATTTCAGGCGACATTGGTTTCTTAAAGGTACATATGTAGCGTATATTATTTTGGGGGGGGGGGTTAACCCCTCCCCCAAAGTGTAAGATAGATAGATAGATAGATAGATAGATAGATAGATAGATAGATAGATAGATAGATAGATATCAGATTTTTCTGCAAACCTGGGGCTTTTGTCAGATTTACAGAAAGTTCTGTCTTGTCTCTTCACAGGTTGAATCTCTGAGTTTAAGTATCCATAAGGGGTGAAGCGATATTCACCTGGGGAGGGTGAAACCCTGCATTTTGGGGTGTTTTTTTTTAAAGTTTCCAGGAAAATCTGTTCAGTGTCATTGTGGCCCCAATCCATGGATTTAGATATCTGAAGATGGAGGCCATATTTAAGAAACAGATACACAGATGGGTTATGTTGAGAATTAGATATATTGATGTCTACACTGTATTAGGTCACAATGGGATAAGCAAGCTTCTGTTGAGAGATAAAAGGGGTTCTGAGCACCAATCAAAGAAGGGCTGCCTGGTTTCAACTGATTTCGCCCTAAGAGACGTTAACGGCAGCTTCTGCTATGTTCTACGTTCTACGTGCATCGATGAGTAAAACTGCTATCATCCTGTCATTCAGGGACTGTTTAAACAGGCAATGTTTCCCCTTGCATCAGACCTACAAAATGTTGCACAACGCAAATGCCTCTCAATGTGTCATTTCCTGCTTGGCCCAGGTCCTGAAAGGCAGGCATTTAAAGAAAAACCAAAAAAAAAACCCTGAAGAGGAGATTTAACTCTACCTCCCTGCACTGAAGGAAGTCAGGGAGAAAGACAGATGCAGAAAAAGACGTAGGCCCCTTTCGAACGTAGGCCCCTTTGTAATCCATTTTAGCTGCCAGTTGCTATTTTGACTCCCGGCTCCTAATAGATTTTATTTACCTTTTCAAACAAAGCTGCTTGCATCTCGTCTGCAAAGCAGGGCTGAGCTGTTAAAAAAACCCAACACCCTCCTTTCCTCCATTTTCAGGTGTCCTTTGTGCTTCTGAATAGCTCGCAGTGCGGCAGTTGAGATGTCTTTGGTCCTTTCCGCACTAGACCTTACATCCTGGTTCAACCTGTCCCCGAACTTACATTCTGCACTACACCTGAGTTCACCCCTGTAATTATCTCGGGGTATTTTTTGTTTCCACGTTACATTGAGGTCACCTCGGTTTCGCCCCGCACTTGTCCCGGGATAGACGGATGCTGTTACAACCAGGGATAAATGCAAGGTATTGTGTCCTGAGTTGAACTCTGATGAAACCAGGGATGAGGTCCAAGTGTGGAAAGGACCTTTGGTGCTTCTGAAAGTACCACTCCCCGCCTCCCTTTTGGCTTTTTTTTTAACATTCTGACTTTTTGCACTATAGTGCTAGACTGATAAAGCAATTCAGTGCTATACTGCCAGCATTCAGCGGCAACATAGCTTTGAACTGTTATATTGGTCTAGTGCTATAGCTAGGCTTGCCAAGTCCCCCCGGGGGGCGGGGAAAACCCCGCCCCAGAGGCCCGTTCCCCGCCGCCAGCAGATCGGGCCCCGGGGGGAACCCCACCCCGACGTGCACGTCACCCGTAAGTGACGCGACCATGCCGGGCACGCTGGGGGCGGGGCCACGGTCATCCGAGAGAAAACTCTATGGTTTTCCCTCAGATGGTCATGGCCCCACCCCCAGCGTGCCCGGTGTGGTCGCATCACTTTCGAGTAATGTGGATGCGGCGCGCATGCGTGCTCCAGCCGCCAGCCGGGAGTCCCCCGCTGCGGCGAAATTCGAACTTGGCAACCCTAGCTATAGCACAAAAAGTCAGAATGTTTTTAAAAATTAAATAATAAAGTGCACTGCAAAATGGGGGGGGGGCTGGTTCGAAATGGGCAGAGCGCCTCAGTTACAGCTCACGAGTAGATTTAAAAGCACTGCCTGAATCCTCTGCCTCCAGGTTGCTTTACAAGGAATCGACGACAGGCGACGGGTAACGTCTGGTTTAAAAGGGCAATGTGAAAGGGACCCGGATCTCCGTGAGGCTGGAACAGTGGCATGTATCACAAGGGATGGGAACAACCTCAGCCGCTATGCCAACTGCCCCACTAGGGTTGCCAGTTCTGGGTTGGGAGATTCCTGGAGATTTGGGGGTGAAGTCCAGGGAGGGACGGGTTTGGGGATGGGAGGGGCCTCAGCGGGATATTGTGCCACGGAGTCCATCCCCCAAAAGCACCCGTTTTCTCCAGGGGAACTGATCCCTGATGTCTGGAGATCGGCTGTGATTCCCAGAGATTTCCAGGCCCCACCTGGAGAATGGCAACCCTATGCCCAATTTTTCCCTGCTTAACGACAAATAAGAATGCTGGTTCCTGCCGTTAATCCCTTGTGTCGCTCATAGTTTTTGAACGCAGATGACAAACACCCCACAAGAGACTGAAATAGAGGCAGCACCAGTTTGGGTTGTTATGTTTGACTGGCAGTTTGGGTTGTTATGTTTGACTGGCAGGCTTGTGCCTACAC
>NW_015176467.1:368854-374050 GCF_001447785.1 Gekko japonicus | reverse complement strand
CGACCTGGATGAGCCAGACTAGCCCCATCTCATCAGACCTTAGAAGCTAAGCAGGGTCGGCCCCCAATGCTCCCTCTAAGCGGTGGAGTCTGGTGAGCAAAAATTCGACTTCGTGAGCTACTGGCATTAAAGCTGTGAGCAAGCGATTGGGCTCCTGCATAAATTGGTTTTCTCTGGAGCCATCCCTTCCTGAGTGAAGACAAAATATGAGAGCCGGAGGCTGGGAAATTGAGAGCTAGCTCACACTAACTCAGCTTAGAGGGAACACTGGTCGGCCCTGGTTAGTATTTGGATGGGAGGCCACCGACGAAGACTAAGGTTGCTAGGCAGAGGGAGGCAAGGGGAAGCCACCTTTGAACATCTCTTGCCTTGAAATTCCCATGACCAACCATAAGCCAGTTATGACTTGATGGCACGTAACACACATTGCTTTCTGTCCCATTCCTTCTAGGCCAGGAAAATAGCTTTTCTTGTCTGAAATCTTATTCAATAATCAAAATCGATCACCGTTTGATCCTTGCTCTTCTCCCTGTGATCCAGAAAGTAGCCTAAGCATTCCAGACTTTCTCCTTCCTCACATCCAGACTTTCTCCTTTCTCACATCCTTCTTGAATCGAGTGTCCCAAATCACAGAATTAGGCTGCAATCCTGACACGTGCCCGTGAGTCGGACCCATTGGATGAATAACATGGGAGTCACTTCTGAGTAAACCTTCTTAGGATCACTCCCACATTATTCCAAATGTCATCTCACCGGTGATGACTATAATGCACCGTTACCTTTTGTGGCTTCCTGCTGGAGCATCCACAAATTACTTTGAGAACAGGTTCAGATACGACGTAAAGCCACGGTGCGTTACAGATGGCCAGCTTGTGAAACCAGGATTCAGCAAGCAGACGTTTACTCAAATCCTAGTCTGCCTTGACAAATGCCAGTTTCATTTTCTTCCCTATAAAGCCTGGGAAGGCATCAGCAAAGAACAAGCCAGGATTAAACCAGGACGAACCCAAAAACGTTTGCTTTTAGACACCATGTAAAAAAAAAGTTAGAACTCAGTTCGGATCCTGGTTTTAGGAACCCTGGTTAACCACAGTGAGAGGAGTAGCCTGAATTCAGACAGTGACATTAACTATAGTTACGCTGCTTCCACATGGCAATGATTCTCCATGTAGTTCTCATTGCTGCTATATATGTACGGAGGGCTTTAAAAAAGTACCTATTATTTTGCTATAGCATTATAACAATATTTTTTCATCAAATTCTAGTTCCTCTTAATTCCCAGTGTTCTTTTTTTTAAAGTCTATAGCTTTTTTTTATTGTGGAGATATAAGGAATGCACCTTTCCCCTCCTATCTCTGCAATGAAAAGGCTTAGAAACATTTTTTTTTTAAAATGAAAGCTAAAAATTCAGAGGAATTAGTAGATCACGGGCATAGATTGATAAAATGTCCTATCAATATAGCAAGCACCATTTTTTTAAGCCAGAGAAAACACTCGCAGGGTGGGGGGGGAAATGGTGGCCATGAGAGGGGCTGTTCAAGGTAAACGGCACCTAAATGGGCAGGACCTGCTAAAACGCAAGTATGCTTTGACTGTAAGTTTCCCCAAACCAGGCTTGGGAAAGATCACAGCAAAGCAGTGGAATGCACGGAAACATGGCAAACTGTGTACGACGTCATGTGAATGCATCAGAAAACAGCATTGCAGTATGGCAGGCAAAATGGAATATCACATCCATGTGGAAGCGACCTTAGTTTAGTTAAATTCAGCCAGAAGAAGAAGAGGAGGAGGAAGAGGAGGAGGAAATTGGATTTATATTCCTTCACTTGGAGTCTCTCAGCTGCTTACAGTCTCCTTTCCCTTCCCCACCCCACAACAGACACCCTGTGAGGTAGGTGGGGCTGAGAGAGCTCTTTCAAGGACTGCTCTTGAGAGAACAGCTCTGGAAGAACTTGTGACTGACCCAAGGTCACACCAGCAGCTGCATGTGGAGGCATGGGGAATCAAACCCAGTTCTCCCAGCTCAGAGTGGAGGCATGGGGAATCAAACCCAGTTCTCCCAGCTCAGAGCCCACGCTCTTAACCACCACACCAAATCCTTGTGCTGCGATGGCGAGTCCACGCTCTTAACCACTACACCAAATCCTTGTGCTACAATGGCAGCTGCTGCCAAAGCAACTGTAAAAACAAAAATCTGTACATCCCTCCAGTGGCCAATCAGAAGCCTTGCTGGGGAAAAGCCCCCCCATCCCCCGCTTCAAAAACAGTTGGCTGCCACCAGGAAAAGTGTCAGCGAAAACCATGCTGCCCACAGGAGTAGACACACTACTGATCCCGATAGACAAATGGTCTGACTCGGTATAAGGCAGCCCTATGTGTTCATGTGAAATCTTGAAAAATCAAGAGTGCCTTTTCAGCACAGGTGGCCAAAACTCCCAGCGAGGTGACGTGGAGGTCAGCCCCTGCGAACATGAAACTCAAATCTGTGGGCGAGTAAGCCTGCCACTTCAGTCTGCCAACGAAAACGAGGCCTGCCTTCATTCCCTCGTCTCCGCTTGCCAAGTGGAGGTCAAAGTGCCTTGCCTACAAACGAGCCGTACAAAATTCGGGATCCTCGGCATGATGTCACGTCTTAAACTGATAAGCTGGCAGCCCGGAGGACTTGCCGTTCCGTAAAAGACGCGCACCATTTTATGTTTACGCTACTTAGGATGAAGGTTCTAATAAGTCATCGTCTGTGTTCCCTTTAAAGAGGAGTTTTATAACGGAGATGAATCACGACGGCAGAAGATCAAAGTTTAAAAACATCAATGATGCCATGGGGTATTTTTTAATCTTGTAATGAATGATGATCATGTGCTCTTATGAAGTTGGTCCAACTGCCAACGCCAGATGTGTATATTAAGAAGTTGTTTGTGATGTGACAGGCCCCGTTTCAGCCCCCCCGGGGGGGGGGGAGAGAGAGGGAGAGAATGCAGAACAGGACGGGACACTGTGCCTCAGACATTTCAGTGGAAGAAACACAGGCCCTGGTAGTGAAGGGGACTCTCTCTTGATATATAACTGTTATGAAGAAAAGCCATACGTCTGTCTGTCAGCATTTCTTGCTTTGTAATTAGCCTCAGCTACCTCGCTTCCTTGAAGTTGCGCCCAGCTAATTTATTACAGCAATTAATTAGTCCAGGAATTCTCAGGAGGAAATGAAATTTCGAGAACCGAAAAGTAAAAGCCAAAGATGGAGGCAAAAATCATCTGTTAGGAGTTCACCATCCGGATTTTTAATGTAATTTAATATGTCCAATCGTTTTATTTGATTACTGTTTTTAATACTATGTACGTCGCCCAGAGCCTTACAATAGCAGGGATGGGGCGATTCGTAAATTTAATAAAATAAATAATCTAGTTTGGCTATCGTTTTCCCTCATACAAAATGTGACGGGCCTAAGCAAGATGTTTTTCGAGGTCTACTCCTTCCTCACAAATAAGAGTTAGTTTGAGGAAAGGGGTAGGCATCGAAAAGGGTTCCTGTGGAACTGCATGGGATAGAGCAGGTAGAGAAAGTACTTTTCTCCCTTTCTCACAATACAATACTTGTGGGCATTCAATGAAATTGATGAGCAGTAGGCTTAGAACAGATAAAAGGAAGTACTTCTTCACCCAAAGAGTGATTAACACGTGGAATCCACGGCCCCAGGAAGTGGTGGCGGCAAGAAGCATAGACAGCTTCAAGAGGGGACTGGATAAACATATGGAACAGAGGTCCATCAGTGGCTATTAGCCACAAGGTATAGATGGAACACTATATCTGGGACAGTGATGCTCTGTATTCTTGGTGCTTGAGGGTCAACAGTGGGAGGGATTCTGGAGTTCTGGCCCCACTGGTGGACCTCCTGATGGCACCCGGGGTTTTGCCACTGTGTGACACAGATTGTTGGACTGGATGGACCACTGGCCTGATCCAACACGGCTTCTCTTATTTTCTTATCCCCTTACTCAGGGATCATTTCGTAGAAAAAGAGCTGCAGGAGCTTATTAGCATACCTAATAAGCTATTAGCATAATAACTCATTAGCATAATCCACACTCCCTGACATCACTGGAAGTGATTTCAGAAGGGAAAGCAAAACGGGGGGGCAGGCCGGCTGGGGAAGGGGAAGCTTTTGAAGACACACACCCCTCCATTTTTGCTTTCCCAGCTGGCCTGCCAAGGCAGGCTGGGTGTGTGTGTGTGTGGAAGCGAAGAGTCACACCACAGCAGCGGTGCGATCTTTCCGTTGTATTCTATGGGGCCACAGAATACAATGGAGAGATTGCACCGCTGCTGCAGCGTGACTCTAAAAAGAAGGAGCTTGGGGGTGGGGAGCTTGGGGCAGGGCTTGTCACCACTGCCTTTTGTCCCCGCTCCTGGGCTCCCGGAGCGGTGCTCCGGCACGCTCCGAGCCCAAACAACCCCTGCCCTTACTCAAGATAGAGCACACATTTTACCACAAGCTGGATGGAGCCAAACAAACCCTGAGACAAAATTTCACTTGAAACAGTGAATTTGGTTTCAGGATTTAGCTCGCTCGCTCTTTTTAAAAAGATAAATGGAATTTATTTTTTAAAAGGGTAAGTTCATAGGAAATGACTTTGATTAATACTGGGGATCCACAAATTCTGGTCCACAATATCAGGTTCATAAAACGTGTGTTAGTGTTGTTGACTGGATCCAAGATCTTCCCTTACGTGGTACCGTCCAGCACAGTGTTGTGCCTAGAGTGTATGAGAACCAGTGTGGTGTAGCAGTTGAATGGTCAGACTAGGATCTGGGAGACCCAGGTTCGAATCCCTGCTCTGCCATGGAAGCTGGCTGGGTGACCTTGAGCCACTCCCATACTCTCAGCCTAGCCTACCTCACAGGGTTGTTGTGAGGATAAAACAGAGGACAGTAATGTAAATTGCTTTGGGTCCCCGTTGTGGAGAAAGGCGGAGTATTAATGCAGTCAATAAAGGAAAAAAGAAATAATCTAAACGACACATAATTGCCAAGCCCCTGAGCTACTCCTTTAAAGCCTTCATCAACAACTTTGTTCTATTGCATTTTACTAGCCCAGTCTTCAACTGGACTTAACATTGTTCAAAAAATTCTGACCAGCTCACTTTTTTTTTTTGCTTACAATGTAAAAGGTTCAGTGGTGTGTGTGGGAGAGGGAAAGA
>NW_015176467.1:355327-368770 GCF_001447785.1 Gekko japonicus | reverse complement strand
CTCTTTCCCCTTCCCCTTCGGAACATTAAGAAAGCCCTGCTGTGTGACGATAAGAAATTTACAACATTACCACCAAACACCCTCTCTTTTTTCTTTTCTTTTCTTTTCTTGCTTTCAAGTCACAATTGACTTATGGTGACCCCTCATGAGGTTTTCAAGGCAAGAAACCGTTCAGAGGTGGTTTTCGATCGCCTGCCTCTGCATAGCAACCCTGGACTTCCGGGGGGGGGATCCTCCCAATCAAATATTAACCAGGGGTGACCCTGCTTAGCTTCTGACATTTGACACGACTGGGCTACACTGAGCCACCCAGGACAGGGCAAGAGATGAGCAGAGGTAGTTTGTGATCGCCTGCCTCTGCATAGCAACCCTGGACTTCCTTGGTGGTCTCCAATCCAAGCAGAGGCGGTCTTCTGAGAGCTGATGAGCTCAGATTAGCCTGGGCCATCCAGGATGGGGCAAGAGGCGTTCAGAGATGCTTTGTCACTGCTTGCCTCTGCACAGCGACCCTGGACTTCCTTGGTGGTCTCCCATCCAAGTACTAACCAGGCATGACCCTGCTTAGCTTCTGAGATCTGGTGAGATGGGGCCAGTCTGGGCTATCCGAGTAACTGATTATACATGTCTCCAATTTCCTCCCATCTTATCGGTATGCAGAGGTGTGTGGGGGGGGTCAGAAGCATATCGGCTAGCCCCAGGGATAATTTAGTAGAAAAAGAGGTGCAGGAGCTCATTAGCATAACTCATTAGCATAACTTATTTGCATATGCCACGCCCCCTGACATCACCGGAAGTGTGTCAGAAGGCAACACCCACCGCTCAGGCTCCACTGGACTGTTTGGGATTGCTATCTATTGGGGGGGGGGAACGTGCAGATCTGTTCTTGCAGAGGAGGGAGAGCTTGTACCTGAATAAAACTTGGGCCAGGGAGCCAGGGGGGGCTCTGCAGCTTACCTGGCTGCTTCTTGCTCTGACTGAGGGCTGCTGGGAGCAGGGGGTGGGGCTTGTTGCATGTGCCCACCCCCTGGGCTCCTTACTGCCGGAGCTCTGCTCCTGTGCACTCCTGCAGGAAATGACCCCTGGAGCCTAGCCCTACTGTCCACTCCGTCCCTGTTTCTACACACACAGCATATTAAGCCTACTACCTATCCAAGCTGTGATCCGGGTCACCCACCAACAGATCCCACCTGTGTACAACCTGTGTACAACCTGTACCTGCATAAGCCCCCTAGTCCTCCTGCATGCACAGGTTTTATTTCTGTTCAAACCCCCACACACCCCCTGCATGTGGAAGCGCTTGCTACTGAAATGCTTGCTCCTTGCAGAGCTCCACCGCGCGTTGTGCCGATGTCCGCATTCAGGCACAAGCCTGTTCATTCTCCAGCGCGTGCCAACGCCGTCTGCCCTGGGCTTGGGAATTTCCTGTCTCAAAGACACATCGGGACGAGGGCGCAGACCTCCGAATGGGAAGGACCAAATTCGTTCCAGATGTGGGTACTTGTTAGCGCCGTCCCCGCCCATTCCTTCAACGTCGCTACGCCCTCACAGAGGCAGGTGAGAGGACAACTGCAGGGTTTCGCTGGGGTGAACAGGCAAGAGGGGAAGCCTCCCCCACCAAAAAAAGAGGAACGCCACGAGCAACATCTAAAACTGCCAAGAACTGATGGGAGTCCCTGATAGTTCTCGCTTGCTAATCAGAGGAACAAGGAGAAGACGGTTTGTCGGCACAGCGGAAGAAACCTCAGATTTCCAAGAATGGCCCGAGGTACCAACTCATTTTGGCAAACCGACTGTGTAAAGCTGCAACTACTGGATTTACGCTCCTGTACCGCTTCCAGTAAGACTCAAGGACTCCTCACCGTTTTATGCATCAGAGACAAGGGGGGAAAAGCTAAGATCTTCCCATTTAGACAGACTTAACGTTTTTATTAATGTGGTTATTCTCTAAATGATCCTTAATCTCTAAATGTCATTTAAACGCAGGCATTCTCCATTAATTGCAATCAGTTTCTAATTAAGGCGACTGTGGAGGAATCCCGGACTGTCTCATTGGGGAATACCTGCCATGGCTGAGCATTGATTAACAGTTAAGTCTGTCTGCGAGACACAGACAGACAGATAAACCGAGATGGATTAGCCAGGTCTGACAGTACACCTTTTTTTTTTTAAGTGTTATCTATAACAGTGACTGGAACATGACCAAACACAACTGTTGTTAACAAAGCAGGCATTGTAAATAGATCCCTGATAATTAGGGAGCTTGCCTGTACGATGCCCATCCCACTGGGGGAAAGGAATCTGCGGGTCTGCCGTGGGGAACTGGCTCCCTGGGGTGTGGTGTAAGCGAGTCACAAGGGGAAGCAGGAAGAGAATAATGATCAGGACGGCAAACCAGGTCTGATCTCACCGGGGCACACCCAGCAGAGAGCCACTCAGCTTTACAAGGACTCTTTTGTTTGGAGTGGCACTTGGGAGACAGCAAAGTCAGGAAGAGAAGCCGGAACTGTCCCTCTTGGCCCTAAGAACATCAGAAGAGCCCTGCTGGATCAGGCCAGTGGTCCATCTAGTCCAGCATCCCGTCTCACACAGTGGCCAACTAGTTCCTCTGGAGGTTCATCAAGAGGGCAGAGAGGCCGAGGCCTTCATAAGAACATCAGAAGAGCCCTGCTGGATCAGGCCAGTGGTCCATCTAGTCCAGCATCCCGTCTCACACAGTGGCCAACTAGTTCCTCTGGAGGTTCATCAAGAGGGCAGAGAGGCCGAGGCCTTCATAAGAACATCAGAAGAGCCCTGCTGGATCAGGCCAGTGGTCCATCTAGTCCAGCATCCCGTCTCACACAGTGGCCAACTAGTTCCTCTGGAGGTTCATCAAGAGGGCAGAGAGGCCGAGGCCTTCATAAGAACATCAGAAGAGCCCTGCTGGATCAGGCCAGTGGTCCATCTAGTCCAGCATCCCGTCTCACACAGTGGCCAACTAGTTCCTCTGGAGGTTCATCAAGAGGGCAGAGAGGCCGAGGCCTTCATAAGAACATCAGAAGAGCCCTGCTGGATCAGGCCAGTGGTCCATCTAGTCCAGCATCCCGTCTCACACAGTGGCCAACTAGTTCCTCTGGAGGTTCATCAAGAGGGCAGAGAGGCCGAGGCCTTCATAAGAACATCAGAAGAGCCCTGCTGGATCAGGCCAGTGGTCCATCTAGTCCAGCATCCCGTCTCACACAGTGGCCAACTAGTTCCTCTGGAGGTTCATCAAGAGGGCAGAGAGGCCGAGGCCTTCATAAGAACATCAGAAGAGCCCTGCTGGATCAGGCCAGTGGTCCATCTAGTCCAGCATCCCGTCTCACACAGTGGCCAACTAGTTCCTCTGGAGGTTCATCAAGAGGGCAGAGAGGCCGAGGCCTTCATAAGAACATCAGAAGAGCCCTGCTGGATCAGGCCAGTGGTCCATCTAGTCCAGCATCCCGTCTCACACAGTGGCCAACTAGTTCCTCTGGAGGTTCATCAAGAGGGCAGAGAGGCCGAGGCCTTCATAAGAACATCAGAAGAGCCCTGCTGGATCAGGCCAGTGGTCCATCTAGTCCAGCATCCCGTCTCACACAGTGGCCAACTAGTTCCTCTGGAGGTTCATCAAGAGGGCAGAGAGGCCGAGGCCTTCATAAGAACATCAGAAGAGCCCTGCTGGATCAGGCCAGTGGTCCATCTAGTCCAGCATCCTGTCTCACACAGTGACCAACTGGTTCCTCTAGAGGGCCAACAACAGGACATAGGGGCTGAGGCCCGTAGCTACCACAGGGACAGGGCCCGGTTTCCCAGCAGTTTTTACGGGGCCCCTTCCTGAGCCTCGGCTCCCCTTCCCCACCTCCCCCCCCATTGCCTATCAGCCTGTCGGCAGGGAGGACAAGGTCAGTGGTTTCAGAGGAGGCGGAGGCACCAGTAGCAGCAGTGGTGGGGAGGCTGGGCTGAGAGAGCCACCCGGGCAGGAAGCGAGCGTGAACGGTGAGGGGAGACACCTACATCTCGAGCTCCCACCAAACGCTCGCCGTGCTGCCCGCCAGCAGCAGGTAAAGCCCAGCCAGATGAGGCAAGGAGGCAGGTGGGCGCCTTCTCCGGCCCCGGTCAGGTGTGCCAAGATACCCTCAAATGCATGAAGTAGCCCATACGTGGCACCTTCATTTCCAGCCTTGCCAGAGCATACCTTGGGAGAGAGCTGGGAGTGGAGTTCATGCTGCCCCTGGCGCTGCACCGTGGGAAGAGGCACTGCAGCTCTTTGGGGAGGGAGGGAGCCGGACCCGGACACTCCGCAGGGAAGGCCTGCCCTTGTGGGGGGGGGAGAGAAGAGGGAGGGAAGCTGCGGCCACTGCAGTCCTTGCCCTGGAGCCTTTGAGTTAATTCGCTGGCACTCCCCTCGGCCCCCTTCCCAAGAAGTCCTTCGCTACAGGGCTCCTTCTAAGTATCCATTTCCCCCAGGGGAACTGCTGGACCTCCTGACGGCACCTGGTATTTTTGGCCACTGTGTTACACAGAGTGTGGGACTGGATGGGCCATTGGCCTGACCCGACATTGGCTTCTCTTTATGTTCTCCTTATTTCTGTAGTCTGGAGATAAGCTGTGATTCCAGGGGATCCCCAGATCCCACCTGGAGGCTGTGGAAACTCGAGCTGCAGTGTTAGAAGAGTCAAACAACAAATATATACACTGCAAAAACCTTATTTATAAGTTAAAGTGTTCTGTATGTTCCATCTTATAAAGTGCATTGTGTATTACTGACGTTTGCTGCTGGTCCTGCTGGAGGCAGCCTTGAGAAAGACAGGAGCGCTCCGTCTATGATTGTCACCTCCTTAATGGGCCTTTTGTAGGACCAGCAACAAACGTCAATTTAAACTTCAACGTAACCACAAAAGGAAACTTTCCCCCTTTAGAAGACTTTCAAGCAAGGAGAAGCGGGTGCACAATTCTAGAAACTCCCGCTGGGGTTGGTTGTGTAAAAAGGATGTAAATTGACTGGCAGTTATTAGATTGTACAAACTGATTATTATTGTTGATATTGCATGTAATGAATATATATACCGGTTTTAGAATATTATGCATAATACACAATGCACTTTATAAGATGGAACATATAGAACACTTGAAATTATAAGGTTTTTGCAGTGTATATATTTGTTATTTGACCCACCTGGAGGCTGGAAGCTAACCAGGGGGCAGCCAAGAAAGGGACCACCAAGGAAGTCCTGGGTTCCGACGCAGAGGCAGGCCATGGCAAACCGCCTCTGAACACCTCTCGCCTTGAAAACCCTACGGAGGTCACTATAACTCAGCTGTGACTTGACAGGAGCGACAACCACGAAAGTCCACAACGACCACATTGCTCAATATTGGGGATAGATTTATAAATGCAAAGAGTGGAAAATGCAATACGCATGCAATCTGTGCAGACTGGCGTGAGTTCCCCCATTTTGGGGAGGGGGGGGAGCCTGAAGTTACTTGGCAAGTTAAGACCTGAAGAGAAAGTTTAGAAGCGGGTTCAATGATAAGACGTCTGAGAACCGCTGGCTTCGGTGGGCCCTCCAGGTGGGCCCACTGTGGGGTTCCATACAGATGTGCCCCCAAAACCAAGACCTTTCCCCCAGGACTGACAGCCACGTCTCTTTCTAATCTTGGGTAGGAAGACAAAGGCCGTGCCATGATCCATCTCCGCTTCCCGACAATATGTAATATGAGGGAAAGTGGACTAACAAAAGCCTTAAAAAAACACATTCTCTAGGCGTGGGAAGGACATCAATTACACGTTGCTGACATCTCGGCGCTTTTACAGTAAATCACGGTGCTTCTTATTCCCAAGGGCTCTGTGGTGGTTCGGCAGTCGAAAAAAAGAGTCTGTGCTAAGAAAAATCTAAGGTTGTCTGTGACGTGATTAAGCAGCAGTTTTATGGAGCAAGGAAATCAATTCCCTGATGTTTCACAAATATGCCCCCCCCCAAAAAAAACCCAAACCCCTAAGAAGCAAACGAAAACGTTCTACTAGATGATGAGATCTAGATCAATGCTCCCTCTACGCTGTGGAGTCTTGTGAGCAAAAATTCTACTTTGTGAGCTACTGGCATTCAAGTTGCGAGCCAGAGATTTGGCTGCTGCACACATTAGTTTGCTCTGGAGCCCTCCTTCCTGAGCTGAGACAAAAATGTGTGAGCCGGGGGCTAAAGAACTGTGAGCTGGCCCACACTAACTCAGCTTAGAGGGAAACACTGATCTAGACGGGCAGCCATGCTAGTCCGTCTGTAGCAGAAGAAAAGAACAAGAATTCAGTAGCACCTTAAAGGCTGACAAAAATTTGTGGCAGGGCACGCGCTTTTGTGAGTCACTGCTCACTTCACTCACAAACGGTCACACCCTGCCACATATTCTGTTAGTCTTTAAAGATGTTACTGGACTCACGCTCTTTTCTGCTTCTTCAGACCTGAATTTTCTTCCCTCTGGCGGTGAGCACCCTTTGCTCTGTCCCCCAAGAAACTATGTATTCAGAAGCACCAAACTTAACTAATGAGGCTTCTTCACATTTGGGGCTCCCTTCTGGGCACTGATACTAAAGTGTGACTGCTGCCCTTAAGGAGTAATGGACCCTTAATCCCAAGCAATTGACGCCTCATTAATGAGGCGCAAAGGAAAACACCGCCTTCCTAACTGTTGGGTATTACAAGTTGAAAACACTCAGTATATCTGGGGTTAAATGTTTGTTTATGTTACTCACAGGAAGTCACATGTTTCTCATGTAACCAATGTTTTTTAGCTGTAGGATGGCCCGGGAATTTTCTCCCTGATCTAGGGATTTGATTGGGACTAAAGTGTCAAGGTGTATTACCATTTTATGGCTTCTCTTCCCATCTTTGTTTGCTGTTCTGAAGAAGAAGTAAGAGTAGCCATAATCTCTCTACTAGTTTTGTCTTTGTAAAGTAAGGATGTAACGGATTTAGCTCTGTTGTTATTTTCATCCCAGTTACCCTTCCCCATGCTAGACTTTAGTAAAAACTTTATATTTTAATCACCCATGGACTCTCAGTCTGAATTATTTTACTCAGGTTCTGCTGGGCTGTATTATCTCTGCTAAATACCATTTTTTTCAATATCTCACTATCACCCAACACTGACCTTGCTGACTTCTACCGAGCTTCGAGACACGCGGCCTGAACTCCTGGTCTGCCTCGGTTACAAGAATCATTATCTGTTCTGTTCTGACCTGGATGCCCCGGGGCTAGTCTGACCTCCTCAGAGCTCAGAAGCTAAGCAGGGTCGGCCCTGGATAGTAGTTGGATGGGAGACGGCCAAGGAAGTCCGGGGTTGCTACGTAGAGGCAGGCAATGGCAAACCACCTCTGAACGCCTGTTGCCCTGTCCTGGATGGACCAGGCTGGCCCAATCTTATCAGAGCACAGACTCTAAGCAGGGTTGGCCCTAGTGAGTACTTGGATGGTGCTTGACAATCCAGATACAGAAATAACTGAACTAGTAGCAAAGTTTCTCTGCAGTGCCATGGTCCTACGGCCTGATGAGAGATATTATGAATTAGGTATTATGATGACGTTACTCTCCGATGTTACTTTGCAATTTTAATTTTACTCTGCATGGTTTTGTATTTAGATTACTGTATCTTTATTTATATGCCAATAAAAGGCTTTGGGTTGATTGAGTACTTAGATGGGAGACCAAGAAGAAGGCCACACAGACAGGCTATGCACAGACAGGCAATGGCAAGCCACCTCTATTAGCCACAAGGTATAGAAGGAACACTCTGTCTGGGGCAAGTGATGCTCTGCATTCTTGGTGCTTGGGGGGGGGGGGACACAATAGGAGGGATAGTGGGAGGGCTTCTGATCTGACCCCACTGGTGGACCTCCTGATGGCACCTGGATTTTGGCCACTGTGTGACACAGAGTGTTGGACTGGATGGGCCATTGGCCTGATCCAACATTGGCTTCTCTTATGTTCTTATGTCTGGGGCAAGGGATGCTCTGTATTCTTGGTGCTTGGGGGGGGGGCAACAGCGGGAGGGCTTCTGGAGTTCTGGTCCCACTGGTGGACCTCCTGATGGCACCTGGATTTTGGCCACTGTGTGACGCAGAGTGTTGGACTGGATGGGCCACTGGCCTGATCCAACATGGCTTCCCTTATGTTCTCTGCCCATATTATAAGGTGGCGTGTAATAAGATCACTCCGTCGACTGAAAAAATCCCAGGCCTCCCTGAAAAAGCTCAACTCGAGTTTCTTCTATCTGACAGAAATCCCAAGATCACCTACCAAGTAGCCAGTTCCTGTATGGCGATGCCCAGGTTATGGTAATGTTATGGTAGTCAGGTAGTTACGGTAGTTAGACGTTAGATTAAATTTTAGTCTTTTAATGTTTTATTGATGTTGTTTAAAATTTTGGAATATTGTAAAGGTGTACTTCTTTTTTTACAGTCTAAGGACTGTAACAACAAACCGAACTGAACTGAGCCACCTCTGCTCATTTCTTGCCTTGAAAACTGTACGGGGTCACCATAAGTTGGTCACAACTTGGCGGCACTTTCCACAGCATCATACAAAGGGCTGTGTCAAATCACAGGACAATCCTAGGCACAGTTACCACTGGGCTTAGACTGGACTAACTCCGCAAAGGACTGCCCTGTCAGACAACTCCACAAAAAGCTGTCAAGGAACTTGGAAGTTTTGAAGCGGGCTTCTCTAAAGGTTCTCTTTACTTTTGACCCTTGTACCACGGATCATGAGAAACGCCTCTGCAGGACTGTCCATTATGTGAAACAATGACCCATCCACGTGTGTGTGTGTGTGTGTGTGTGTAAGTGCCATCAAGTTGCTTACGACTTATGGCGATCCTATGAATTAATGACCGCACCCCCCCACAATGCCCTACTGTTAACAGTGCTCAATGCTCCCTCTAAACTGTGGGGTCTTGTGAGCAAAAATTCTACTTTGTGAGCTACTGGCGTTAAAGTTGTGAGCGAGCGATTTGGCTACTGCATAGATTAGTTTGCTCTGGAGCCCTCCCTTCCTGAGCGAAGATACGACAAAAATGTGTGAGCCGGAGGCTAAAAAAACTGTGAGCTAACTCACACTAACTCAGCTTAGAGGGAACACTGGTGCTCAGGTCTTGCAAACCAGGAGCTTAGTCCACCGAGTCAGATTTTAATTACGCAAGGGGGAAGGGACATAATAGGGATGGGGGGCTCCTCCCAGGGACGTTATTGTCCTGAACCATGTGGGCTCAGCTTTACAGAAATTTCTGTGGAGAGGTGCCCCAGGAAACCAAGGTCCCTGGCCGTAACCACACTGCTCAGGTATTAGATGAACTGGGTCTCCAAGTCATGAGTCCCAATAAAATCATCAAGGGTTACCAAGTCCCCCTTAATGGATTAGGGACATTATTTCTAAACCCTGCTACTGGAACAACGAGGCTCACTCAGCAAGAGATCTCTTTGTGTTGGGTTAAGGGCTTCTGTACAGGTGAGGATTGGGCTCGGGTATTTGGGGGAGACATCGGCTCAGACATCTGTACACGTTTCAGCACCACGGATCAACAGCACCAGACTCTAGACAGCAAACCGAGAACAGAATACTCACTCCGTGGCTCCCGCGGTCCATCCACTGTCACCTTGATAGCTCTGTGGTACGTAGCAACTTGGGGGGGGTTCGTGAGGACTGTTATCGTCAAAGTAAAGCTCTTTCCTACAAGGGAGGGTGAAAAGAGGAGGGGGTGGGGAGAAGAAGAGGAATGACTATGAGAATACAGTCGCACGTTTTCTCAAGAGAGAAAGAATTGCAATACACACACACACACCAAACTTAAAACTTCAAGCCTGAATGGAACACAGGCACATATTTCGCCTGAACGGACCACAGGCTTCTGTTTCATTCTGACACTTGGAACCTGGCCAAGTATTGCGAATTTAACATTTCTTGTTATATTATATGACAGAACGGTGGGGAAATAATTAGAGGCTCCACGGAGGCAGTGCCTCTGAACATCAAATCCATAACCCCCTTACGGCTTTGGGACAGGACACGGGGCAACGTCGCAGGAGACGACAGCTTCTGGAACCAGAACAAGACAGGTTCCTTATTGTTGGGTATTACAAGTTGAAAACACTCAGTATATCTGGGGTTAAATGTTTGTTTATGTTACTCACAGGAAGTCACATGTTTCTCATGTAACTAATGTTCTTTAGCTGTAGGATGCCCGGGAATTTTCTCCCTGATCTAGTAATTCGATTGGGACTAAAGTGTCAAGGTGTATTAGCATTTCATGGCTTCTCATCCCATCTTTCTTTGGTGTTCTGAAGAAGAAGAGTAGAAATAATCTCTCTCTTCTCGTTTTGTCTTTGTAGAGTAAGGATGTAGCCGATTGAGCTCTGTTGTTATTTTCATCCCGGTTACCCTTCCCATGCTAGAATTTACTAAAAACTTTATATTTTAATCACACATGGACTCTGAATCTGAATTATTTTATTCCGGGACTGCTGGACTATCTTATCTTTGCTAAATACCATTTTTTCAATATCTCACTATCACCCAACACTTATCCACCAAAAGTATGGAGAGCTGACGTGGTGTAGTGGATAAAGGGGTAGACTAGGACCCCTCGCTCCCTGGGTTCGAATCCCCACCTCTGCCATGAAAGCCCACTGGGTGACCTCGGCTCCGTCAAAAATTAGGCCCTGCCTGGCCTACTCTCACAGGGTTTTTGTTGTGAGAGAACGGAGGCAGGTAGAAAGACTTTCTAAGTGGCTTTGAGTCCCAACCCGGGATACAAATAAACAAATGCAAATGTCAGCCCCGCCTTGGGTACAGGAAGCTGGCTGCGTGGACCAGCTGAGCGCTAATTCTGGAAGAACCGCTTATCTTTGCAGAGAGCAAGATGGCCGACATTGTGGCACCTGACCCCTGACATCAGAGTCCTTTGGGTGTGAATGAATGCCTTCCTGGGATGTTTCAGCTCCCCTTGAACAGTTTAGCTCCCCTTGAAGGATCTGGCATGAAACTAAGCCAGGAATGCAAAAAGGAAACACCGGGGAAACCGACAGGCCTCTCTGCCCTTTGACTACACAGATGAGGGTGCAGGGGACGCTCGACAGAGTGGCGTGAGGAAAGTTTGCCTCAGCCAGAGCAAGACAGAGAAGCTCCAGAAGGGGAAACCCGGGAGGAAGACCCGACATGGCATCCCTCGAAAAACTGCTCTAGAGAAGCAGAAAGGGGGTGATTCAGGAGGCCAACGAGTAGCAAAGTTCTGTGACCAGGAGAATAGGTGTCTCCTCTGGTTTCTTTTCTCCCTGCTACTGAAAGAAAGTCTCAGCATCCGTAATCAGTGTCTGAGAACCAGGGTTCCCTCTAAGCTGAGTTAGTGTGAGCTAGCTCAGAGTTTTTTAGCTTCCGGCTCACAGTTTTGTCTTGACTCAGGAAGGAGGGCTCCAGTGCAAACCAATGTATGCAGTAGCCAAATCACTCGCTCACAACATTAATGCCAGTAGCTCACAAAGTAGAACTTTTTGCTCACAGGACTCCATAGCTTAGAGGGAGCATTACTGAGAACCAGCATGGTGTGGCAGTTAAAGGGTGGGACTAGGAACTGGAAAATCGACACTCAAATCCCTATGGTGCCATGGAAGCTTGCTGGGTGACCCTGAGCCAATCACACACTCTTATCCTGACCTGCCTCACAGGGTTGTTGTGGAGATAAAATGGAGGAGACAAGTGTGATCTCTTCTCCCATTGGGGAGAAAGGTACAATATAAATTTTAAAAAATGAAACAGATGCATGTAGTTTCTTCTTGACCAAAACACTGAGTACAGAAAACAAACAAGCACTGTATAAATAACACAGAGTGCACAACGGTCATGCAAAGGAAATTTATATAATAACAAAAATAGTGAAGGATTTTTCCTACATATACATGATTTAAGTCTTCTGTACATCATCAGTACTTGATGAAGGTGATATTTACCTTTTGGTACCTTTTGGTTTTGTTTATTGTTTATTGTTAATATTGATAATAATGATTTGGATTTTACTTACAATTCTAGTAGTTTGAACTCTTTGAAGAAGAACCCTCGAAACGAAGATCAAAATCCGGAGTCTTCGTCAACTACTTATGAACTTATGTATACTATGTATGGGCTTGCACATTTTATGATGTAATCTTGCTTTACTGATATATGTGGTCCCTTGTTATTTTTGTTAATCTTGCTTTTGTTATAAATTTCCTTTGCATGACCTCTGTGCACTCCATGGTCTGCGTTAGTTATACAGTGCTTGTTTGTCTTCTGTTTCTTCTTGACCCCCATCTCCCCCCCCAAAAAAATTGTCTCACACGGGCCAGATTCTAGACTGGAAACTCCTCCGGGAGGAAAGAACCTTCTGTCACGTCACATGAATGGAGCTCTAATGGTAATATTCTGTAAGTATATCTTTGCAGCGCAAGCCAAGTGTGGAAACAGCCAGCATGATGTAGCATTTAGAGTGTCAGCCTTGGAGGGGACGCAGCCTTCGAACCCCCCACTTTTCTGGGTGACCTTGGGCCCTTTGCTTTATTGTGAGGACAAAATGGAGGACGGAAGAACAAGGTCGTAAAGCGGCTTTGGGTCTCCACTGGGGAGAAAAGCAGGACATGAAATAAATAAATCCCTGCCGCCTTGTGTTCCACAGGCAGTCTCAGCTCTGTACTGCGGCCCATTTCCTCCACATCACCATTTCTGCTTCAAGAGGAACAAGCAACGTCTGGATTTTGGTCCAATCAACTTTAATAGAGGCAGGGGTCTTTTCCTGCGGGAGTGCACAGGAGCGGAGCTCCGGCAGTAAAGAGCCCAGGGGGCGGGCACATGCAACAAGCCCCACCCCCTGCTCCCAGCAGCCCTCAGTCAGAGCAAGAAGCAGCCAGGTAAGTTGCAGAGCTCCCCCCCCATCCACTCGGTCCAAAACAGTCCAGTGGCACCTTTAAGACCAAGTTTTATTCAGGTACAAGCTTTCCCTCCTCTGCGAAGACAGATCTGCACGTTCCTCCCCCACCCCCCCAATAGCTAGCAATCCAAAAAAGTCCAGTGGAGCCTGAGCGGTGGGTGTTGCCTTCTGACATACTTCCGGTGATGTCAGGGGGTGTGGCATATGCAAATATGTTATGCTAATGAGCTCCTGCACCTCTTTTTCTACAAAATGACCCCTGCTTCCCCCCCAATAGCTAGCAATCCAAAAAAGTCCAGTGGAGCCTGAGCGGTGGGTGTTGCCTTCTGACATACTTCCGGTGATGTCAGGGGGTGTGGCATATGCAAATATGTTATGCTAATGAGCTCCTGCACCTCTTTTTCTACGAAATGACACCTGAATAGAGGGGCTCTCTTCTGCCAACACAGGCGCTAACCAGGGCTAGCCATCGGTGTGTGTGTTAAATGCCATCAAGTCAGG
>NW_015176467.1:352672-352824 GCF_001447785.1 Gekko japonicus | reverse complement strand
GAATGGAGGCAGACAGGCAGAAGACAGCTATTACCGACTCCTCTGATAAATATGAGGCTGGAAGCAGAACAGTTTTGGTTTTCGTCTTTACTGCTCAGCAGTTTTAATTGTTAAACCTTGGGTATGGGGAGTCTTATTCCTGACGCCTGTTC
>NW_015176467.1:346262-352561 GCF_001447785.1 Gekko japonicus | reverse complement strand
CTCTGGCCTTGGACACTCAGTGTCAATTTGCTGTGGTGACCTCAGCAGGGTATAATGACACTGAGTCCACCATTTTCTCCAGAGGAACTGATCTCTGCTACCTAAAGAACAGTTGTAATTTTGAGTGATCTCCAGCCCTCACCTGGAGATTGGCAACGATGGTTCCCCAGAAGGGAATAGTTGGTTTGGAGGGTGGAGTCTATGGCTTTGTACCTGTCCGAGGTCCCACGCCTCCTGAAACCTCACCCTCTCCAGGCTCCATCCCTCACATCTCCAGGAATTTCCCACCTGGAGTTGGCAAGTCTATCTCCTCCCCAGCCAATCATCAACCTACCTTTATTTCCCCCTCACTCTTCAGCTTTCCACCCCACACACCTGCAGCCTCTCCCGTGCTCTGAAGCCCTGACTTCTACATCACATTGGCTTTCATGGGGGCCACCTCAGCAGCATATAAGGATACAGAGCCCACCATTTTCTCCAGGGGAACTGATCTCTGCCATCTGGAGCAGCTGTAATTCTGAGTGATCTCCAGCCCTCACCTGGAGATTGGACACATTTTACCTCAGAACAGCAAAACTGTTTAGAATGTTAGAGGCAAAAGCCAATCAAGTCACATATGCAAACGACCTCTGTGTTCCAAGGCAGAGGCCAATGAGGCTGCATTGCAAATAACCTCTGTGTTCTGACTGGCTATGGGGGGAGAGGATTAACAAAATGTTTAGAATGTTGGAGGCAAGACTCAGGCAAAGCAGCCAGTGGATAGGGAGACCCTCTGAATGTCAGATCAGAGAGCGAACTGATTTTGGGCTGTGTAGAATGTTCTAGAGAAGTGCCACCACCATTCGGCTTTTATTTATAAGGGAGATGATTTATGAATTTGATCAAATATTATAGCTGGGTATATAGCCAGTTTGGTGTAGTGGTTAGGAGCACAGAGTCTAATCTGGGAGAACCAGGTTTGATTCCCCACTCCTCCACATGCAGCTGCTGGTGTGGCCTTGGGTCAGTCACAAGTTCTCTCTGAGCTGTTCTCTCATGAGCAGTTCTCAAAAGAGCTCTCTCAGCCCCACCTACCTCACACGGCATCTGTTGTGGGGAGGGGAAGGGAAAGGAGACTGGTTAGCTACTCTGAGACTCCTTCGGGTAGTGAAGGGCCGGGTATAAATCCAATCTCTTCTCTTCTTCTGTAACTTTCGCATATCATTTTGTGCTCATCTGTTGCAGAAAACATGACGAGAGGAACACTCTGGTATTTGAACAAAAACTCTATGGTAGAAGCCATTTTTACCATAGAGTTTTTGTCCGAATACCAGAGGGTCCCATGTTGTTGGTGACATGAGGACGTCATTTCCGGTGCACACTAGACGTGAAGCCGCTGCATTGTTGGCAACATCACTGCCATGCCTGGCAAGTCTTCTCCCCGCTGCCAGTAAGTCCACCCGCCGGCCAGTTGATCAGTGGCAGACCTTGGAAGCTCCAGCCCACCAATATGTGGGACTTAAAACAGCAAGGATGCTCCATCTGAATATGCAGGTCTAAAGATGATGGACCCTGGTCAGATCCTACACGAGAGCTGCAGGGAGAAGTTAAGAGGCCTGTGGCCTGTGGCTGAATAACAGCTTAAAAAGGCCCTTCATTAATCCACTTACTTGTAAAATAGCCCATTTGACTGCGCAGAAAACTTCTACAATTAAGTCATCCCGTCCTAATCCTATTTCTTCAATACAAGGCGACTAAATAAAGAGTGCTCTCAATTTAAGATATTATGGTCTGTGCCACAGTAGAACTTAATCCAGTTATTGCGTGCACAAATCCACCGGTGACATTTAAACCCCCAAACTTACAAAGGCAGCTGGCCCCAGGTGCTTCTGGGAACGCCCAAGGGCACCTGCTGGCAAGAGAAAGTCTCTTTAGAAGTCCCGATTCTGCCAATTACTGATGTATTTGACAATACAATCCTGCACTCACTTGAATGATCCCGCAAGTCCCGCTGAGATCATTATACGTGTACAGTTGCATGACGGACGGCAGCCTTCAACCACAGTCCAAATTTGTCTCGCAAGCTTAACGCCTTCAGATGGACACCCAGGACACTTCGTATCAGCACTAAACAGCGTCATCTTAAATATAAATAGCTAAACGATGCACAGTATCCAGATCATGGATTCCTAGAATGTTATCACACCCAGGAAGGCATAGCGGAGAAGACTGTGGACACAGGTAAAGCCATCGTAACCAAGAAGGCAGATGCGACCCCGCTTAACATGCATTTGGGTTAGGGTTACAAACCGAAGAGGCATGTTGAGATGTTCCTGCTCCCTGGCGTAGTGGTGAAGTGCGCGGACTCTAATCTGGGAGGACCGGGTTTGATTCCCCACTCCTCCGCTTACACCTGGCTGGATGACCTTGGGCAAGCCATAGATCTGACAAGAGCTGTCCTGGAAAAAGAGTAGTTTCTGTCAAGAGCTCTCTCAGCCCCACCTACCTCACAGGGTGTCTGTTGTGGGGGGGGGGAGGGAAAGGAGTTTCTAAGCCGCTCTGAGAATCCCTTGGGTAGTGAAGGGCAGGGTATAAATCCAAACTCCTCCTCCTCCTCTAAAGATGATAACGATGGTGATAATCAGGGGTCATTTCAATGGGGGAATGAGCCGGAACAGAGCGGCTGCGGGTCACCTGGAGAAGATCAGGTAGGGAACCCAGGCATGCTTGGACGGCTGCCCTTTGTCAGGGGGCGTGGCCTATGCAAATGAGTTGTGCAAATGAGTTGTGCAAATGAGCTACTGCACCTCTTTTTCTACGCAATGACCCCTGATCAAGGCTTTTTTTGTAGAAAAAGCCCAGCAGGAGCTCATTAGCATATTAGACCACACCCATGACAGCAGTTCATTAGTATATTAGCCCACACCCCCATGTTACCAGAAGTGTGGTCATCCAGCCACACCCACCTTTTGCTTCTGTTTACCTTGTTTGTTGTCAAAACCCAGGGCCTTTTTTTGGAGCAGGAACTCCTTTGCATGTTAGGCCACACACCCCTAATGTAGCCAATCCTAATGAGTTCCTGCTGTTGGGTGTGGCCTATTATGCTAATGAGTTCCTGCTGGGTGTGGCCAACTTGGGAGCCAGCCGGAACTCCGTTCCTGTGCATTCGTGCCCAAAAATAGTCCTGCCCCTGATGCTGATCTTATGTCTAAAGTGAAGTGTGGGCCCATCTGTGGATACTTAACTGCGCAGGTGGGGCCCGTGTACACCGAAGGAAGATTTTTCTACAAACCTGGGGGACAATAATACTAATAATAAATGGCAAACTCGCCAGAAACCTAATCTTTTTCGAACAGCTTAGCTTCCTGAACATCACAGCCAAACCCAGGCAGACCAAAGGCTCAGAGAACCTCAAGTTTCGACCTGCCGGTACGCAAAGAACATGCAATGAAAACCAGACAGGGAAGAATCGCCAGGGCTCCTTTCAATATAGTATGATGGGATTTCATCCCGATGGATCTGTAATAAACTGAGCTGGAAATGTGTTTATCTGGCAAATTGCAAACAACAAATAAAACAAGCCATAAAACAGCGTGAAGAAGGCCCAGCAGGGAACCCTGGCCCTGTCACCCCAAAAAATGCCTCCAGCAAGGCCTCGAGCAGAACAGATTAGCATCCTTGAGGAATTCCTGGATAAATCTCTCTTTTCTCCCTCTCTCTGTATGTGCGTGTGTTGTTGTTTGTTAGCCATTCAGTTGTGTCTGACTCTTGGCGATTCCATGGATTTCATAGAAAGGCTCTCAAAAGTATACACACACACACACACACACAATTTAATAAGTTAAATACACCCCAGTATTAGTGAATTTCACACAGCCGTTTTCCAACTGTAGATATAGTATTTAGGGCTGCGTTCCTAACCCCCCCCCTTTTCCTAGGACTAAGGTCCAGTGAATAAAACGGGCGTTGTTTCTAAACAGACCTGATAAGGATTGCTTTCTATTATCACTGCTTTCTGTGCATTCTGGGCGCATGTAAGGTATCTAAAAGATAACGGACACAATCCCAACCAAGTAGGTATCTCTCAGACGTATCTGACAAAGAGAAGAGAAGAAGAAGAAAAGAGATTGGCTTTATACCCCACCCTTCACTACCCAAGAGAATCTCAGAGCGGCTTAAAAACTCCTTTCCCTTCCCCTCCCCACAACAGACACCCTATGAGGTAGGTGGGGGCTGAGAGAGCTCTTGACAGAAACTGCTCTTTTTCAAGAACAGCTGTGCCAGAACTGTGGCTTGCCCAAGGTCATCCAGCAGCTGCAAGGGGAGGAGTGGGGCATCAAACCCGGTTCTCCCAGATTAGAGTCCGCGCACTTAACCACTAGACCAAACACCAAAAGAGAGTTTTGATCCTCGAAAATCTTCTTAGGGTGATTTCCCACAAGCGCTGCTCCGCGCTCACTCCTCCCTTTTGCCCCGGTGGTACGTGTCAATTTCGCACAAGCTGCGGCCCAGCCACATTTTGCCCCGCAGCTTCGTGCGATTTTCCCCGCGTCTACTCAATCCTCAAAAAACAGGATTGAGTAGACGCGGGGAAAATCATACAAAGCTGCGGGGCAAAATGCGGTCGCGCAGCAGCTTGTGTGAAATTGAGACGTACCATTGGGCCAAAGAGAAGAGTGAGCACAAAGAGAAGAGTGAGCGCGGAGCAGCGCTTGTGGGAAATCAACCTTAGTCTCTAAGTTGCCAGTGGACTTGAATTTCGCTGTTCTACTGCAGATCAACACAGCTACGCTCTGAAAGAAATCCTACCATAGTTGAGCACTTTTAAACCCCATTTTATTTATTTATTTAAATATTTATGTCCCACCTTTCCTTGTGGCTCAAGACGGCATCGCTGCTTTCAGGGGGAGAGTTAAGCACACTCTTCAAACTAATGGGTCTTTTACAAGTGCCTACCTACGGCTGGCTGGTGGTCAGACCCTTTTTCTGTCTGCCGATTCCCATAGGCGCCCTTTTTACTAGTTTCTCTGTGACCTTAAAATTTACTTCTGGTAGCTAATTACTCGGTTTTAGTGCTCTTTTTTTTATGAACCTCACCAGCCCAGGAGTCATCTGGCATTACGGCTTTCGTGTGTCCCGAACTGCGCATTCTTCGTCATTAACACATCTGAGTGGAGCTGACATTCTAACAGGCAGAACTGACATATGTTGGGGAGAGAAATTACCCTGGAAGCACACACGGCACGCTCCAGACGGTACAGATTTTGCAGCCAGATGCTGTTGTGATTAATTTAAGGGCCCGGCATCCTGATTTCAAATATTTGCGCTGATGTATCCGCCCGCAACCCCAAGATTACAAAACCTCCTTCGCTGCTGCTGCTGCGACGTCTTGCACTCAACCGGTGGCTGGGCAAAAGCTTTGTCTACAAAGCAATTAATTATGTCCGTCAAACCAAAAAATTAAGGGCGCGTCTATGCTACACAACTCCCCTAGTTTCGCGCTACTGTAACTCCCTTCAAAGAGAGCCAGTTTGGGGTAGTGGTTAGGAGTGCAGACTCTAATCTGGGAGAGCCGGGTTTGATTCCTCACTCTTCCACATGCAGCTGCTGGTGTGACCTGGGGTCAGTCACAAGTTCTCTCAGAGCTGTTCTCTCAAGAGCAGTCCTCGAAGGAGCTCTCTCAGCCCCACCTACCTCACAGGGGGTCTGTTGTGGGGAGGGGAAGAGAAAGGAGATTGTAAACCACTCTGAGACTCCTTCCGGTAGTGAAGGGCGGGGTATAAGTCTAATCTCTTCTTCTTCTTCTTCTAAGAATCCCAGGAACTGTAGTTTGATAAAGGGGGCTGAAAATTCTCTGCTCTCCACCCCTAACCAAGCTATGTGTCCCTGGGCGACAGGAAACGGCAGGAAACGACAGGAAGAGGCAGTCTGACATGAGTAGGATAGATCTGTTCCCGAAGACCACTGAAATCAACAGGAACCTTTCTACTGACGGATCAATATTGGGTTGTGTCCCAATGAGCTGCGATCTTGCATCCTATTTTTGACTCCTTGGAGATACCTTTGCATATATATATATACATCTCCTTGACAAATGTACAGTCTTTATTCTTGTAATGACAAAGGGCGCACTTGATGCCCTTTGTGGGCCCACCTACATGAAGGGCCTCTTCTCCTGACATGTTCCTGTGTTGCAGCCCCACCCTTTCCACCAAGGTCTGTTATCCGTTACTCCACTGGACCATTCTGCCACTGGCCTGGGCCCGATGAAAGGAAGCAAACAACTGTGATGTATAGCGCCAAAAAAAAAGGGAAATTCA
>NW_015176467.1:340318-345924 GCF_001447785.1 Gekko japonicus | reverse complement strand
CACACCCACCTTTTGCTTCTGTTTACCTTGTTTGTTGTCAAAACCCAGGGCTTCTTTATAGCAGGAAGATCTTTGCATGTTAGGCCACACACCCCTAATATAGCCAGTCCTAATGAGTGTCTGCTGTTGGGTGTGGCCTATTATGCTAATGAGTTCCTGCTGGGTGTGGCCAACTCGGGAGCCAGCCGGAACTCCGTTCCTGTGTATTCCTGCCCAAAAATAGCCCTACATAGTCACATTCATCAAATCCGTTAGTGTGATGTGTGAACGGAATACTGAAAAAAGAATATACAAATTGGTGAAGAACCCTCTCTTTTTTGGGCACTGTACATCACGGTTGTCTGCTTCCTTTCAACTTCCATCCCGTGATCTCTCTCTTTGGTTTGCACTGCCTGGGCCCGGGCTGGTTCAGCGTCTACCCCACGCGTCTTGATTTGCCCTCCCAGAAGTCAAGGGGCGCCCACCCTCCTGGCTTTCTGGTGAGGCTGCGAAACAAAGCTGCTCCGGAGGACTTCTGGGCAGCCGGAGACCAGGCAAAGGGAGAACATCCTGCTGGCTGAGGCATAAGATTTTTTAAGCCTTGTTTTCAAGGCATTGTTTTAATGTTATTGTTACATGGTTGTTGCATGCCTTGGGTCCTGGGATGTCTGGGGAAAAGGCAGTCATTATTATGTGGCTGGACAAAAGAAGGAGAGTTGGATTTGTACCCCCACCCTTTGCTTGGCATCTCAGGGCGCCTTACAATCGCCTTCCCTTCCTCTCCCCACAACAGATGCCCTGCGAGGTAGGTGGGGCTGAGAGAGCTCTGAGAGAACTGCTCTTGAGAGAACTTGTGACTGACCCAAGGTCAGCCAGCTGGCTGCATGTGGAGGAGTGGGGGATCAAACCCGGTTCCCCCAGATTAAGAGTCCGCCGCTCTTAACCACCACACCAAACTGCCTTCTGAAGGGTTGACAGGGCTTGTGAGGACTGATTTAGGTCAGGGATCTAATGGTTTAGCTTGACAGGGGCTTGTGAGGCTTGATGATTTAGATCAGGGATGATTTAGATCGGGGATCTCCAACCATTTTCAGCCTGTGGGCACCTGTGGAATCCTGACATGGGGGGGGGAGGCACAACCACATCACCGGCTTTGGAAGTGACTGGCCTCTGTTCCTGGGCCCCAATCCTATTGCCAGGCCCAAGGCAAGCCCCCGTAGCAATGGTAGTATGGGATGAGGAGGGGATGGATGTACCCAGCTTGTGACTAGAGTTGCCTGCAGTGCCCTGGTGCCTTTATTGTGGCACCCCAAGAAGTTGGTTGGCTGGGATGGAGAAGCGGCCCTGTAGCAGTACTTCCGAGGGCCAGGACAGGCAGTCTCAAGAACATGCTGCGGAGCAAGAGGGAAAGCAACAGGAGGCTAGCAAATCGAGTGACGACAAAGGAAAGCAGGGGAGCCCTCGGTCTCCCTTCACTAGTTGCCAGGACAAATTAAACCATCTGTAAAAAGGATTCCTGTTGACACGTCAGGCCTGCTGTGCCGAATTTGTTGCAGCGGTTTCTCCTTTTGCACACACACACACACACCCCGGTGCATTTCGCCCCTGTTCGTGTCTGGGTTCTTCACTCACTGACCACCCCCCACCAACACGGGTCAGTTATACCAAAGGCAGTTTGGAAAGCGATTTCACCACTAGCCCTTCCACAACGCCTGCAAAGCCAAGCCACTCTCCTCCAGAGAGCTCTTTTCACCCTATGGCATTATATCTTGCTGAGGCCCCTCCTCTCCCCAGACGCCCCCAAATCTTCTGAAATTTCCCAACCTGGCGCTGGCAATCATATGTCTATTTGACTAGGGATGAGGGGAAAACAGCTCAAATGGCTGTGGCCCCGCCCCCAGCGTACCTGGCGTCATGACGTCACTTCCCTGTGATGTGCATGCGGTGCGCGCACACGCTCCGGGAGCCACCCCAGAGTCCCCCGCCGGCGAGGTAAGTCCGATTTGGCAACCCTAAGCTGGCAACTCTAATGCCACGGCCCCTGTAGACCCCATGCCGGGGATCACTGTCTTAAACAATGCAGTGTTCCAAATGAGGCTGTACCCTAGATTTATACTGCCTGATTTATCATGATACTGGCTGATTTGTTTTCAATTCTCTTTCTAATAATAATTCCCAGCATAACGTTTGCCTTTTTTATTGCAGTCGCACACTGAGTCGACATCAGTTCAGTTTTACATGCCGCACAAATATCTAGAGACTTTTCCAATCATCAGAAGAAATCGAGCTGAAATATTTGCTGGGGGGGGGGGCGCACACACACATCCTAGTGACAGCCTTATGCCCAATTTGATGGCTATCCTGTCTATTCATTATCTTGCAACCTGATTTTGTGAAAATTGCTTTTCAAAGCAGAAAGTTTTCCACGGGAAAACATATTCGTGGGGAAATTTCCCATGCAACATCGTTGATTTCGGGTGACTCTGGTGGCCTGATCGAACCTTTTCACACACACATTGTCAGATTTCAACACATTTTGTCAGGTCAGGGAAGTTCCCACTCTCCTGGCTTTCTTGCAAACGATGCAAAACTGAACTGCTCAAGAGGGCTTTTCTGTGCAGGTTAATAGGGTTGGCACCATACAAAACGGTTTTACAAACTTGCTTGGATAAACGATTAAGGACTATGGTCTATTCTACTGCATACAACTTATTGAAAGGTAAAAGGTTTCCCTTGCTTGAAAGCTAGTCAAATCCGACTCTAGGGGGTGGTGCTCATCTCCGTTTCCAAGCCGAAGAGCCAGCGCTGTCCGAAGACTTCTCCGTGCTCACGTAGCCGGCGTGGCTAGACGCCGAGGTGCACAGAACGCTGTTACCTTCCCACTGACGTGGTACCTATTGATCTACCTGCAATTTCTTGCTTTTGAACGGCTAGGTTGGCAGGAGCTGGGGCCAGAGATGGGAGCTCACTCCGTCATGCGGCACTCGGGTCTCAAACTGCCAAACTACCGACCTTCCTGTCTGTAGCTCAGCGTCTTAACCACTGAGCAGGATCGTATTTATGTGATTTCTGTGCCGCTTAAGGTGACGTGTGAACACTTCCGCTATGCTTCTGTTCCTTCTGGTGGCTCCATTCTTCTAAAATCCAAATGCATTAGTTACTGCATGCCCCATTTTGTCGACTGTGCTGGCTCAACAATGTGTAATCTGCCTTGTGAGAAAGGCGGACTATAAATAACCGAATGCATTGGTTACTGCATGCCCCATTTCGTTGACTGGGCTGACTCAACAATGTGTAATCTGTCTTGTGAGAAAGGCGGACTATGAATAACGTAATTTTTTAAAAAATAAGCATAAAAATAAATGATTATCGGCGTGGTCTTTTTGGTGGTTAGAGAGACACACACACACCCTTTGTCACCAGCAGAAAAACTGGTTGGATCCAACCCTGTGACATATTAAGAATCCACGTATCTCTACATAGGGGGCACTGCAGATGGGGAAACCGATAACAGCTCCCCCCCTAGCGAGCAGTCCCTTTCTAAAAATTAAGGATTTTGCCTCGCCTTTTGCCTCCCCTGCGACAGCAGAGAAATATTTCTCGGCCTTTATTTGTAAGGCAGACTTGCTTCCTTAGAGCTTACTTCAGCCTTTGGTTACCTGAACAATTTTGCTGTCCCGTGCCCCCCCCCCGACAGAACAGCATCTCTACTGGCGAAAAGGGGTAGTGCGGCAGCAATTTCTGTACATTCTGCGTAACCTTTTCTGTACATTCTGTGTAACCTGTCTTAAGTCTCTGTGAGGAATATTATTTGCATTATATTACATGTTTTTTTAATGTTGTAACCCACTGTCAGTCTCAGGGGTAAAGTAAAGTAAAGGTAAAGGTTCCCTTGCTTGAAAGCCAGTCGAGTCAGACTCTAGGGTTGCGGTGCTCATCTCCATTTCCAAGCCGAAGAGCCAGCGCTGTCCGAAGACATTTCCGTGGTCGTGTGGCCGGCATGACTAAACACCAAGGCGCACGGAACGCTGTTCCCTTCCCACCTAAGTGGTACCTATTTATCTACTTGCAATTTCTTGCTTTAGAACTGCTAGGTTGGCAGGAGCTGGAACTAGAGACGGGAGCTCACTCCGTCATGCGGCAACTCGGGTCTCGAACTGCTGAACTACCGACCTTCCACAGCCTGCAGTTCAGCGTCTTAACCACTTGAGCCACTGCAGTCTCAGGGGTGGGGCTCCCAAATAGACAAACCTGTGCATCTAGCCAAGAAAACTCACACTAAACAGCATGGGCACTCCCCGTCTACAGCAGCGGTGTCCTTTCCTGCTATTTCAAAACAGTGTTATAAAAACCCATCACTCACAATAACGTTTCTCTTTCTCGCTCTCTTGCTCTGTGTCTGGGAGACAAGCCCGGGCCAATTTCTCCATCCCGCCTCTGGCAGAAGAATGGAGCTAGCATTTCAGATCCTCTACCCAATCCCAGTTGCTTCAAAGGGGAAACCCTACTTTCTTCCGTTAAGATCATAGGGAATACGGGGGGAGGGGGGGGTCAGCTCTGTTTGGACATAATTACACTTCATCAAAAGAAGCTTTCTTCATCTCCCATGCGTGAAAAGTCTGCAAGCAGTTAAGTCTGTCTTTCCTTTCCTTTCTTTCTTTTTTTTTAAATATAAAAAATTGCTATTTGGGAAAGTAGCCAAAAATCCGGGAAAGCCAATATAGTAAAAACCGTGCACACGACCTTTGTTTTCCTTTGAAGTTCCTTAAATAAATATGTTGGGAGTTTGTAAAGCACGCTATCATTTTTCGGAGATTTGACTCATATTGATCAGAGAAAGCTTTGCATCCACGGGGAGCGGGGGGGGCAGACGCGCAGGGGTCCCTTTAGATACGTACTGTGTTTCCTACTGTTTAATAAAAAAGTATGTATTGCAGATTTCAAATGAGTTTCAGAGCACATAAACTGCTACATCGCATTTCTGTTCTTTCTCGGTGCTCTTTACGGGGAGCCACTACTGTATTTCCCTGGTTGGCTGCCCGCGAACCGGAGCCAAAGAACCTTCAAGCCTAATCAATCACCGCGAAGACAAAGCAGAAATGAACTTTAAATACCAGGGAAGCTAGCAAAACAGAAAGATAAAATGCTGCACAGAGCTCACACCTTATCCTGGAGGGCAGCGGATTCAAATATTTTATCTCAAATTACCTGTGCACAGGAGTCGCCCTTTATTATGTATAATTAAAAGACATCTAAAAACGCACACTGTTGGCCGCATTCCTAAAATGAAAGGAAACCGTTCACGGGGAACGGCCCTTGCTGAATCATTTCTAGCACATGGTTATAATAGTAGTACCAATGACACACACCCCCCCCCAACGACTGATATGTCAGAACTTGATTCTGGTCTTTCTCACAACTCCCTGGGACGGCCTTGGCTTCTCAGGTTTGCCTTCCTCTTAACTGTGCACCTCAGAGCATTCCGGTCTCCGTCAGGCCTGTCTAGCTGTATTTTTTAAGAATAATGCTAGTTCCTAAATTCAGGCAGCATACGCTAAGCAGAACTTAGGATCAGGGCTTCTGAGAGCCACCACAGGCCCCTGAAAAAAAAAGATTCCCTTGGAGGA
>NW_015176467.1:334017-340268 GCF_001447785.1 Gekko japonicus | reverse complement strand
GAGGAGGAGGAGGAGGAGGAGGAGGAGGAGGAGAGGAGATTGGATTTATACCCCGCCCTTCACTACCAGAAGGAGTCTCAGAGCGACTTACGATCCCTTCCCCTTCCCCCAACCAACACCCTGTGAGGTAGGTGGGGCTGACCCTAAATGACCCTAAAACCATTGAGTTTTGCCCAAAAACCAGAGCGTCACCCCCCACACACATCACCAATGCGCCTACGTCACTTCCGGGGGATGTCAGCACATCATGCACCATGTCACTGTTGGGGGGGGGGATTTCCTCCTGCAGGCCAGTTGACCGGCGGCGGTCAGAAGCCTGCAAAAGCAGGGGCTCCCCCACCCCCACCTGGGGAATGGTAGCCCTATTCCCAACCCAGAGCTGGTAACCCTAGATACGAGTCCCTGTGTAAGGGCCTGGACGAGTCCCAGTCGTTATATGTAATGAATGACAAACGAGATCAGAGGTTCCTGCCTCCCTTGGGGTGTAACTACAGAAAGGGCTAAACAAATCTAAACCCATTCACAGGGCCCTCTTTCCTGAGTGCAGAAGACGGTCAAACATACAGTCTAATCGAGGAAGGTGCAGTGTGAACCATACAAAAACTAGCTAACATCCAGAACGGATAACAGTCTTGACTCAACACAGGATTACTACATGATAAGAAGTGTCAGTAAGCGTCTCTAAACGATGGGCACTGCTGAGCTCTTAACAGCTGCAGTGAGTGAGGAAATCTAAATCGCTCTTTAAGTCAGGGGTCATTTCCTGCAGGAGTGCACAGGAGCGGAGCTCCGGCAGTAAAGAGCCCAGGGGGTGGGCACATGCAACAAGCCCCACCCCCTGCTCCCAGCAGCCCTCAGTCAGAGCAAGAAGCAGCCAGGTAAGTTGCAGAGCCCCCCCCCGGCCCGAAACAGTCCAGTGGCACCTTTAAGACCAAGTTTTATTCAGGTACAAGCTCTCCCTCCTTTGTGACGACAGATCTGTACGCCCCCCCCCCAATAGCTAGCAATCCAAAACAGTCCAGTGGAGCCTGAGCAGTGAGTGGGTGGGTGTTGCCTTCTGACACACTTCCGGTGATGTCAGGGGGTGTGGCATATGCAAATAAGTTATGCTAATGAGTTATGCTAATGAGCTCCTGCACCTCTTTTTCTATGAAATGACCCCTGGTTTAAGCCAAGGGGGACAGGTAATCTCGCAATGCATTCTACTTCAGCATTTTCATATTGGATTCCCTCTTTGGGGTTTTGTTGTCGGTGTTTGTAGAAGAACAGTGACTTTAACATCTGCAACAGTATGTCCTGGGAGAATAAAATGCTCCTCGGCGCTTCCTGAATGGCAATTTTTAAAAAAAAATTATACAGGGGGGCCCAAAGACTTGCAGGAGGCATCTCCCTTCCCCTCTCCTCCACTATTTCTTCTTTCCCTTCCCTGAAAAAAGAAGAAAGAAGAGAGAAGGAGAAGAGGAGGAGGAAGAGATTGGATTTATACCCCACCCTCCACTACCCGAAGGAATCTCAGAGTGGCTTACAATCTCCTTTCCCGTCCCCTCCCCACAACAGACACCCTGTGAGGTAGGTGGGGCTGAGAGAGTTCTGAGAGAACTGCCCTTGACAGAACAGCTCTGAGAGAACTTGTGACTGACCCAAGGTCACACCAGCAGCTGCATGTGGAGGGGTGAGAAATCAAACCCGGTTCTCCCAGATTAGAGTATTCTCAGTTTATAGCCTCTACCCTTTTTCTGCTTCCTTCTCTCCTTCCCAGCCACCAACGGATCTACCTTTTATCTTTGGCTATATTTATTACTTACATACTTGACATCCGCCTTTTCCCACAATGGGACCCCCAAGTAGCTTACATCGTTCTCTTCCGTTTAATCTCCACAACAGCCCTGTGAGACACGTTAGGCTGAGATAACGTGACTGGCCCAAGATCACCCAGCAAGATTCCATGGCCGAGTGAGTCTCTGAACCTCGGTCTCCCAAATCCTAATCTGAAATCTCTAACCACTACACCACATAGACCTTGTTCGTAGGGTGGAACGTGCTCGGTATCAAGTTGCCTGGTGGTTGCTCTCGGGTCTGGCATTGATTCTTCCTCGAAGGCCAAAACAGCCAAAAAGGCCCTGCTCCCCTCCTTTTACTAACAGAAACTAAGACTTCAAAGGGCAATACTGCTGTGGTTACCTAGCAACAGTCACTGAGAGGCATTTGTTTCTTAAAGCCACAGGCACTGCTTTTATTATTGGAGGGTGGTTAGCTCCCCCTTTTTTCTCAAGATTTCAGATTTTTCTGCAAACCTGGAGCTTTTCTCAAGTTTGCAGAAACCTCTGTCTTGTCTGTTCACTACTCCAGTTTCCAGATTTAAGTATCCGCAGATTTGGCCGCAATGAGAATCAGACATCTTGAATGATGATCACACTTGTGTCCATTTATACTACTGCATGGGGGACTGACCTGTTTATCCAATTTATGTTGCAGAAGATGGGCAGATCAAAGAATAGATTCCAGGATGGAAGGCCTAATTAAAACCAAATATAACAAGCAGGCCTTTTTTGCTTTTGTCTGAGACAACCATTCTATCCTTGCTGTCTTTCAAGTCTGAATCAGTGACAGGAATTTTAAAAGGAAATTCTTTTCGGTCTTAGTATTCCTATAAATGCTTCTTTATGACGGGTTGCTCAATTTCCGATTAGAGGAAGCATTTCAGGAGGAGGAGGAGGAGGCAACTTCAGAGCTGGATGTTCGAGGACAGGGGTGTCGAACTCATTTGTTATGAGGGCCGGATGTGACATAAATGAGACCTTGTTGGGGGGGGCCACGTGGGTCATAAAACGTAATGCCAGGTAGCAGAGATATAAACTTTATAAAGGACACAAACGCAAAGAATTTCTTTACTTAAAATAAAAACATGCTTAAAACATTAGCTCTGTAAGCTGCAAACCTACTTTTGATTTACTGACATTCACCACAGAAATCTCATGCTCAGAGTTCGGAGTCTAGGACCCAGGTGAAAACATGAAATGGCTGAGTGATTAAGAGAGGCTGGAGAAGCAAGCTATGATGCAGTAGCAGAACTGGAAGCAGGAGATGGCCAGTTCCACTGCGGGCCAGATGGAAGCCCTCCGGGAGCTTCATCCGGCCCCCAGGCTGCATGTTTGACACCCCTGCTCTAGGACCTAGAAAATCAGATTCCCTTCCGTTCTAAACAATATTTGCCTTTCACTAAGCTAACCCCTGTTTCCTTCAAGGAACTTCATCCAGTGTTTACTTACAAGTAAGGATGCTTAAGGTCAGGCTGAGTAGGAAATACAGAAATGTGTCCTTTTATCATTATCAGATCTTAAATGAAGTTAAGAGAACTATGTCTGCGTAGAAATCAACATAATAATTTCTCTGCAAATCCTCAGCATCGTGACCGCCGCCGCCCACTCGGTGGTGTCAACAAATCAAGAGCTAGTCCTTCTGTAAATATTTCCCCCCCAAAAGTTAGATTTTTAAATTACCCTAAGAAAAATATAAGTAAGGGGGAAACAAAAAAACCCTTTGTGCATTAGGACAACAGACGTAGTTTGTATAAAGTAACGGGATTTTGCAACCCTGTATTTATCCTGCAAATGAAAGGTTGGAGATGATTTATTTATAGGTTAATCAGCAATTTTTTTAGGGTGGAATCAGTTTTTTGGTCGACAGAGTTTGCTTTTATTGGTGGGTTTATTTATTTTTTTAAAATGCATAATGTAATGGTCTACCTCTTCCACTCCGGCCCACGAATCGCAGGTCGTTAAACCGCGCCACTTGGTTCTTCATAACAGCAGAGGCGTTCCTCAGCTCCGCAGAATAATTTTCGTCATTCCCAGCCATGACCGTGACCACTGTCCCGTCGGGGACTTCTCCCAACGCCACCACCTGTGACAGCGGAAACACAACAACAGCCTCTTTTGAATTGCGTGGCTCTCCGTCGCAAAAGCGAGGAAACCCCCCCCCCAAAAAAGGCATGACAACATGGCGACGCTGGGATTCATGACCCGGATTCAGACAAGAAGAAACCAAAGACAAGCCACACCCAGAACAGCTTCTCATTTCCACACAGGTCTTTTGCCCTGGTTTCAACGCTCTTGGAAAATGGCAACGGGGGGAGGGGGTCCCTGCTTCCACACCGCATTCGAAGAAGAAGAGAAGAGTATGGATTTATACCCCGCCCTTCACTACCCAAAGGTGTCTCAGAGCGGCTTACAAACTCCTTTCCCTTCCCCTCCCCACAACAGACACCCTGTGAGGTAGGTGGGGCTGAGAGAGCTCTTGACAGAAACTGCGCTTTTTTCAGACAACTCTTATCAGAGCTACGGCTTGCCCAAGGTCATCCAGCAGCTGCGAGTGGAGGAGTGGGGAATCAAACCCGGTTCTCCCAGATTAGAGTCCGTGCACTTAACCACTACACCAAACTGGATAGATTCAGGCATTTCCCAGGGGTTTCCCTGGCTCTTCACCCATCCTTCCCAAGCCTATTGGACGGCTGCCATGGGGGTGGGAAAGTTCAGACTGTCCTACGGTTGCCAGTTTCAGGTTGTAAAATCCCTGTACTTTTGAGGGTACACCCTGGAGGGCAGGTTTTGGGGAGGGGATGGACCTTAGTGGGATATAATGCCATGGAGTATACATTCCAGAACAGCCGTTTCCTCCAGGGGAACTAATCTCTGTGGCTGGAGATCACTTGTAATTCTGGGAGACCTCCAGGCACCACCTGGAGGTTGGCAACCCTGGACTGTCCTGGTCCTGCCCACACGGCAGCCATTTTCTTTGCCCTGGTTCCCACGGAAGCCATGTCCTACCCCCAGCCACCATCGCAGCTTTTGGGGGGGTTTGTTCTTTTTTAAATCAATAACTGAATATTGTTATAACAGAACAATCTGTACCATGTTCTCTCGATTCCCAGTGTTCATTTTTTTTAAAAAGAATATAAGTCTGTAGCCGCTTTTGGGGAAGGGCACATCTATGCAATGAAATGGGATTGAGACTTAAAATGAAAGTCGAGGATTCTGAGAGCCTGATAGACAGTTATCATGATATTCAGTTTGGTGTAGTGGTTAGGAGCGGTGGGCTGTAATCTGGAGACCTGGGTTTGATTCCCCACTCCTCCTCCACATGCAGCCAGCTGGGTGACCATGGGTCAGTCACGGTTCTCTCAGAGCTCTCTCAGCCCCGCCTACCGCACAGGGTGTCTGTTGTGGGGAAAGGAAGGGAAGGTGATTGTAGGCCGCTCTGTTCTCTCAGAGCTCTCTCAGCCTCACCAACCGCACAGGGTGTCTGTTGTGGGGAGAGGAAGGGGGGGCGATTGTAGACCGCTCTGAAACTCCTTTGGGTAGTGAAAAGCAGGGTATAAAAACCCAACTCTTCTACTTCTTCAATTGCCAGTTAAAAAAAACCAACAACCTGAAAAAGCCCTGGTGATGCAGGGAGTTTGTGGGCAGGGAAACTGTGGGGAAACCTGCCACGGGGAAGCCGTTGCACTGTTCTGTCAGCCGCAGCAGCTTCGGGGAAACCTCACAAGCCCTCCTTCGTGTGGAAAACACTTTGATATGAGTTATCCTGGTTCTTTGTATAACGGGTTAACAAGCCAGTGGTTCTGCTGGCATGAATCATACACACAAAAAACCCTCTTTTTTAACAGCAAGCTGGATGGCGTTCTCAGAAGCCAACTTATGCCGCAGTTCTGAGAAGACTGACCTCAGCTTTTAATACAGAAGCTTTCAGTAGATTCTGAGAAGTCACAAAGAAAGCCAACTGACAGACTACCATGGTGGGACAGGAGCCTGTTTTGTGTGGCTAGACCCTGGTCAAAATGTCAACCAGTGCAGAGTTACTCCAGTCGACGTCCGAGTAACTCTCCATAGGACAGCACTAAATAGCTGGACGCAGGATCCAGGTGAAAAAGAAGGGCAGCATGGCTCCTGCCCATGGTAGTAGATGGAGCACATTCGGGAAGGTGACACAGCAGCATTATCTCACATTGGTTCTCGGACTTAACGTATCGCTGCCTTCTTGAACTAGTGCCCTGAACTGTGAAGATCAGGCTGTAAGAGATTCACGCTTTATTGTTTTAGGGGGGAAAGGGTTTTATACCCGCTCTTCTCAACCTTAAGGAGTCCCAAAGCGACTTAAAATCTCCTTCCCTTCCTCTCCCCACAACAGGCACCTTGTGAGCCAGTTGGGGCTGAGAGAGTCCTGAGAGAAGTGACTGGGCCAAGGCCACACAG
>NW_015176467.1:322751-333791 GCF_001447785.1 Gekko japonicus | reverse complement strand
AGCAGGCCTCATGTGTCTCAAAGTGGCTTACAATCCCCTTCCCTTCCTCTCCCCACAACAGGCACCTTGTGAGGCAGTTGGGGCTGAGAGAGCTCTGAGAGAACCATCTGCGACTGTCCAAAGATCACCCAGCAGGCTTCATGTGGAGGAGTGGGGACCAAACCCGGTTCTCCAGATTAGAGTCCACTGCTCTTAACCACTATTACCACACTGGCTCTCCAAAAAGCCTGGTTCTATTTGTCATCACAGAGATAAATCTAAAAGGCTTCATGTGAAAGGTTTGAGAAGCTGGCTTTGAGCTTTCGGTATTCTGAGCTCCGAATTCAGCACTGTTCCTTGTTCATTACTTATTTACTTCAATCATACATCACCTTTCTCCCCAATGGGGACCCAAATTGGCTGATAATGTTCTTCTCCACTTTATCCACACAACACCCCTGTGAGGTAGGTGAGTCTGAGCCTGTGTGACCGACCCACGGCCACTGAGTCAGTTTCCTTGGCAGAGCAGAGATAAGAACCTGGGACTCCCAGACCCTAGCCACACGCTCTAACCACTGCACTGTATCTCTCACTCTCTCTCTTATGGCCTACAGTCCACCCTAATGTGTCATAAGAGAGAAGAAGAGATTGGATTTATACCCCGCCCTTCGCTACCTGAAGGAGTCTCAGAACGGCTTACAAACTCCTTTCCCTTCCCCTCCCCACAACAGACACCCTGTGAGGCAGGTGGGGCTGAGAGAGCTCTTTCGAGGACTGCCCTTGAGAGATAGTGACCCAAGGTCACAGCTGCAAGTGGAGGCGTGGGGAATCAAACCAGGTTCTCCCAGATTAGAATCTGAACTCCTAACCGCTACACCTAACTGGCTCTTGTGAGAGGAAAGGGGGGGGGGGACTCTAAATTTTGTAAAGTAAAATTTTGTAAATTTTGAATTCTACATACAAACTAAGTAATCGTACACTTTGAGATTACAAAATCCAGGTCTGCCACCTCTAAAATTTCAAAACTCTAACATGCAATCTTCAACGGATGCTCCATTTTCACATGACCTCACAGACTGCATCCACACGATGGCACAAAGACAGCAGTAAATGGTACGGGAAGGGTAACCATGCCCCCGGTTCCTACACCTCCCAACACCCCCCCACACTCCTGACCCCATTTCCTGTGATGCTGGCGGAGAAGTGCAGATTCAGCCGCCATTTTACTCAGAACAGAAGAATACGGAAACAACCAGGAAGCAGACAACACTATGTTGTCACTCCCCTTTACTGAAAGAACTTCCTGCTGTCCATATTTGGGGGGGGGGGGAGATTTCCATGAGGAAGCAGCAGTGTTTCCATTTGCCCACTAATGGCCGGAGACCTTCAGGGAACTGTAGCCCTTGCCTGCCGATGCTCACCTGATCAGCGAGTGGAAACGGGGGCCAAACTTGGGGGGGGGGATTTTGAGGAGAAAGATTGAAAAGAAAAACACAGCTTTGTCTACTTACAAAAAGTTCTATGGTCCCAGTCACACAGGCCGGAAAATGTGGGGGGGGGGAGCATGGCTGTTTGCCCCGGAGCAAAGTAACGCGCGGCAGCCCAATCACATGTCCCGTCGAGGTCCCGTAGTTAGGCCGTTAGGTGCTGATCAAACGGCTATCCTGCAGCGCGGCAAAGAAGCGGCGCGATCACACCGGCAAATGGGAATTTTTTTCACACCGAAGTTTGCGCATGCGCATGATTGTATGCATCCCGTGGACTTACAAAAAAAAAATCTGATGTGCGATAGGACATGGACGGGCGCCAGATGCCACGGGATTCAAGCAGAAACGCGATCAGACGCCCGCCCTTGCCCCGCATTTTCCAGAAACTAGTACATCGTATGTGGTAGTTTTTTACTCCGCATCTTTGGCGAGAAGCCACAGGTTAGCCACGGGTGTACTACACTTCCCAGATGTTGCGGTGTGATCGCGCACCGAAAATCCGTCTATCATCTGTGTCTTTAGCGCGGCAACTTCTCCGTGTGAACGGGACCTATCCATAGCATTCCTGGCAATTCCTAGACATACACAAAAGTGATAAGGATGGCTCTAGGAATTACCAGAAACTCTTTGGTAAGATTATCATAGAGTTTATGGCAATTCCTAGAACCACCTTTGTCCTTTCTGGGTAGCTCTAGCAATCGCCTGAAACTCTATGGTTAGAGCTTCCTAGAAGTAGACGAGGTCCTGTTTTTCTTTTTAATTTTCTGCCCAGGGCGCTGCCCTCCCCACAACCCTGCTGCTGGTTGCCAGGCAGTAAATAACACACTTTCAATCCACTTTCGATGCACTCTGCAACTGGATTTTACCGTGTGAAATGGCAAAATCACTTGGTGGATGCTGAGGTGGAATTGAAACTGCATTATTCAGCATGCCTGGCCGTTTAGTTTCCCAACAAACACATTTGTCACTTACAGGTGTAAATTTGTGGGCCCTCTACAAGCTGGTTGAAAAGACCGCTGCTGTGATAAGAAGCTAGATTTCCATAAAGGACCCCAAGAAGCAGGAACCCCAAGCACTGGAGAGGCAAGGCAAACCCTATCAATGTCTCTGGAACTGATGTCATTTCCAACTCTTGCTTTCTCAGCCCAGTGGTTTTCAATGAGAGCATACGCGCCACAGACTCAAAGTGAGCATCTGATAATCTGGTATCTCCACACAAAATTCCCATCGGATTCCACAGCAGACATCCAAGGATCAGCGCAGCTAATGCTGAAACAGCGACTGTCCTGCAACAGATCTGCCAGGCATCATTTCACCCGATAAGCCTTACTGCTTGACTGGGGAAGAGGCCAGTCGTTTGAGAATTCACACCTCCACAAATGAAAGCACAGCGAATCTGTAACCAGGGCACATGTCCGTCAGCATAAAAAGTGAAGATGTTGAGCACAACCCACTTACAGCAGAAGCTCCAGAAGGGCGGTGCCCGATATTTTTTAATATATATATATATTTAAAAATCAGTTTTTACAGGTCAGGCAGCCTGAATCGAAGTGGCCAATTCAGCTGCAATTTTTCAACGATGCCCCACCCAGTAACGGTTACCAGACCTCCTCCCCAATTACAGTGCTTTGTTTATGTGTTTCTACGGAATTATTTTATCATTTTAAATGTACTTTTTAATGTCCACGTGTTTGAATGTTTTGATGTTCACCAACTTGGGGACCAGCAGAGGTCATTTCGGGGGGGATCGCAGTTCCCCCGGGTGAGGTGCAGGGGGGCGGGGCACACTACGAAGCCCCGCCCTTTCTTCCATCAGCCCCCTTCTTCCAGCCTCATTCTGTTGCAGAAGGAGGAAGAAGCAGGAGGTTAAGTTGGCGTCCTCCCTCTCTGCCAGCCGAGGCCACTCCACGTGGCCTCCACAAGGACTCCCAGCCCCATCCAGGAGCTTCCCTGAGGTAGCTGTGTTAGTCTGTTGCTCCAAAATAGTCCAAGAGTTCAAATAGCACCTTTAAGACTAACAAATAGCACCTTTACGACTAACCTTTAAGACTAAGACTCACTGAGTGGTGGGTGTGGCCTTACGACACACTTCCGGTGATGGCAGGGGGTGTGGCCTTATGACACACTTCCGGTGATGTCAGGGGTGTGTGGCCTCATGACACACTTCCAGTGATGTCAGGGGGTGTGGCATCCGCTAATGAGTTATGCTAATGAGTTCCCCTAGCTCTTTTTCTATGAAAGGACCCCTGGGGACCAGGATAGGGTGGAAAGGGCGACCTAAAAACGTTTTAAGTGAAATAAATAAGATCTGCATGTGTTTAATCGGAGGAGGTTTAACGTGCCACTGCGTCTCTGGAGAAGTAGAGCACAGGACTTTTGAGGGCCTCCCGCAGCAGGGCCACTGAAGAGCCACAAAGATGAGACAGCGTGGAGTAGTGGTTAAGAGCAGTGGACTCTAATCTGGAGAACTGGGTTTGATACCCCACTCCTCTTCCACAGGAAGCCAGCTGGGCGACCTTGGGCCAGTCACCACTTTCTCTGCACTCTCTTGGCCCCACCTACCTCACAAGGTGCCTTTTGTGGGGAGAACAACGTTTGAATCCAGTGGCACCTTTAAGACCAACAAAGTAATTCTGGGTATTAGCTTTTGTGAGAATGCACAAAACTGTAAGATGCTTTGAGACGTCTTAAAGTAGAGAAAAGCAGGGTACAAAAAGCTACTCTTGAAAGCCAGCGTGGTATAAAGAGTGGCAGACTTGAATCTGAAGAACTGGGTTCGATTCTCCACTTCTCCTCCACAGGAAGCCTGCTGGGTGACCTTGGGCCAGTTCCAATTCACACCTCTCTCAGCCCCACCTGCCTCACAAGGTGCCTGATGTGGGGAGAGGAAGGAGATTGTAGGCTGCTTTGAGACACGTGAGGCCTGCTGGGTGACCTTGGGCCAGTCCCAGTTCTCTCAGACCTCTCTCAGCCCCACCTGCCTCACAAGGTGCCTGATGTGGGGAGAGGAAGGAGATTGTAGGCTGCTTTGAGACATGTGACGGCGCTCTCGTGGCTTGTTGACTTGAGGGGATGTGAGAAAGTGACTACCCTTGAGTCTCCGACCCTGACTAGAGGCCGATGACCAGGCCGCCATGGTACATCATTAAGATATGTGGACAGGGAAGACAGTTGTAATCAGTGACACAAGCCAGGGCAGGGTCCCCCGAGTGAGGCAGATATCTGGAGACGCTACCTCCTGGCTCTCACTTCAGGAGCAAGGACGCCCCACTGAGTGAAGGGGGAGGTCTGTATTTAAATAGTTCACTACCTAGCCGATCAGCCGTGGAAAAGTTAATAAAGGTGTGGACCTTGTTTCCTTCACAGTGTCTCATGCCTTCACTCCCGGGTGTGGCGGACAAACAGTGTTTTGTGCCTCTGTAGCAGTTCGAAAGCAAGAAATTGCAAGTAGATAAATAGGTACCACTTTGGTGGGAAGGTAACAGCGTTCCGTGTGCCTTGGTGTTTAGTCATGCCGGCCACATGACCACGGACACGTCTTCGGACAGCGCTGGCTCTTCGGCTTGGAAACGGAGATGAGCACCGCAACCCTAGAGTCGGACTCGACTGGCTTTTGAGCAAGGGAGACCTTTACCTTTAGCTAAAGCAGCACAAATGGCTTGGGGGTTTTAGGTACCAAATTTTATAGGCTGGTGCAGATAAAGCTTAGGTTCCCTTTTAACCACAGTGAAGAAACTGGGGTTGTGTGCTTCTTTCTCGCAGCACCTTCCTTCCCAGGAGAAACCCCCTCCCCCTTTAGACTGAACCAGCTTTGAGAAGTTCATCTGCAAACACATGAACTGCCTTTCCAAATTAAGAAGTGTCTCTTTTCAGGATCTCAAACCTGTTCCGAAACCCAGAATCTAGTTAAATGGAAACCTTAAGTAAACCAAAGCTAGAATTGGTGGTGGCAAGCCGCTTAATTGGGGTTGAGGCAGGAATTGGGGAGGAGGGATTCCACCGTTCTGATGTACCCCTCTAACCCCAAGAACCTCGGAGCGAAGGGGAGGGGAAACATCAATAAACACGGATCCTCTAAAGGGAAAGTAAAATCGTTCTAGCTTCAGTCCAGCCAGCTAAGACATATACAGAATTAAGCATTTCCCCTCTATACGATGGCCTGATAAGGAACACATAGCAAATATATAATCCTCTAAAACCTCAACAAAGCCCCACCCACACGTATATGCAATACTTATTCTATTTTTGATGCAATCAGAGGAATTATTTTGCAGAGGAAACGGTCAGGTCAAATTTATTTAGCCCTCGTCGGCAATGGCAACGGAGTCATAAAAATGCACGGAGTGTCTTTTAGAGACAATGCTGTTTAATAAAATCAAATATTTGTTCTCAAGAGGAGAAAGCAAAGTGTAAACACTACCCACTCCAGTTAAGACTTGTGTCCAATGTAAACATTCATGACATCACGCTTCAGACTAAGTTAAAGACCTGGTTCGCGTATAACTGACATTTAATTTTAATCCGGCCGTATTTGCTTAATTCAGGGATCGTAATCCAAAATCCAAGTGAGGAAAGCTCATCTCCCCACCCGCCCTACCCCCCCTCCAAGGACCCCCCCCCAAGTTATCCTACCCAGCTTTGCCCGGCCACCAATGCACCCGCTAAGCTATGGAGCCCTGTGAGCAAAAATTCTACTTTGTGAGCTACCGGCATTAATGTTGAGAGCAAGCGATTTGGCTGTTGCATCAATTTAGTTTGCTCTGGAGCCATCCTTCTTGAGCTCAGACAAAAATGTGTCAGCCGGAGGCTAAAAGACGGTGAGCTGGCTCACACTAACTCAGCTTAGAGGGAACACTGCCGGCCACATCATCCGGGGATATCGAGACATAGAGCAGTGAGCGAGATGACTCAGAGCTATCCCTGGAGTCAGTAACAGCCTACAGACTGGATTCTCAAACTGAGGTTTGAGCGCCCCAAATTAATCCAAATTCTAGTATTCATATGTGAATCCATTTTAAGGAAAATAAATCTGGTTCCATGTGAACTGAGCCTGAGAAAGACACAGTGGCTGTTTAGACGTGTATTTTTTTAAAAAAAAATTACCTCCAAATCTTTAATTTTTATATAACATTACTGGCTTTCTTCTAACGCTCTGAGCAAAAAGTCTAAAAACCTAGAAAATACACTTTTTTTGTTTAATTCAGAATGCAATCGGCCTGATGTCATCCACGCGTGCTTCTGTAGCTCAATTCAACCCACCAAATTGTGCCAACCTTGCCTTTTCCAACCTTCCCTAAATTTTTATCCCTTCTCAAGAAAGGCTTTTTGATGGATAAAGAAATACATTTGCGGGATTACGAGAAGAAAGTGAGCAGGGGAGCTTCCAGAGAGCCTGCCGTCCAAAAATATCTTCAAAAGAAAGAGCTCATAAACACAAGAGACATAATATTTAGCTGACATCTGAAACGTTACTGATCGCTGGATCCTGAACTGATCTACCTTGTCCTTCGCCTGCTCAACTTTCCAGGGTGCCATTTTCTGATCAGTTGCGTTTCATCTGTGGCTCGAGAAAGCAAATATAACAAGGCTCACAGTCTTTCCAGAACTTTGAATTCACTGTTTTAAAACCCATTTTAAGCTAGGCTAGCAACCCATTTGTCCTAAATCGGCCCAATGGGACCTGAAGCATCCAAGGTGTTTACCATGAAGACGGGAGAGTTCAAGTGTGAAATGAACTACTTTATAGTATCGGGAAACAACACTCTGCGTAATGTAAAAAAAGGGCTGGTTGAGCAAGCAGCCTGGATAAATGCTAAAAAGCCCTTTTAGGGTGCTGACTGTAACAGTGTCTAACAAAGTCCACTTTTATAACAAGTGAGATCTACGTACAATTTAACTGCTGTAAAATCCCCGGTATGAAAAACAACTTCTATTAAGGAACAGTCTATTTAGTACTGTTTTTAAAAATGTTAACGCCAGCCTGTAACTTAAAAAATGAGTCACCGATTCGAACGGCGCTTCGTTTGATAAGGGTGTGTGTGTGTGTCACATCTGCGCTTACGATTTATACGCCGAGTTTCAGCTTGAAGCTATTTAAACCAGCTGAGTTATAAACTTGGAAAAGCGAGGTTTGGGGTGGAAATGCGGAGAGACCCTGAACTATTTCCAGTGCTACCGAGCGTGGCTTTACTGCTTCACGCAGATTAGACTATCTTAAAATCCCCCTTTTTTTGGTTACTATTCGTATCACCAAAGGCAGCAAAAAAAGCATTCAGACTTGTGGTACTGAAAACCACAACTACAATCAGCACTCACTGTGGGACAATCCCACTGTGTTCAGTACGACCTGAGAATTGGATGCACCAGTTTCTGTGCAAACACCAGTACTCCGAAAAGAAATGTCAGTGTCTAGATGTCCTAGCCCCACCACGTGATGTAGAATTTGTTGGAAGGGGATTTGTTTGGAGGACCTCGGTCCCACCTCGCCGTTCTCCTTCCCAGATGCATGTTACTAAACCGTTACAACTCTATGTTAATATAATTATTTAACGTTCCTTCCTTTTAGATATGCTTTTCATTGCAATACTAATCACGTGTTATTAGGGGCAAGTTCCTTTGCGACCTGCTGACCTTTAGGGTCATTTAGCAGCAAATTTAAGAAGATTCAGACACACGCATACGACCCCTGCCTTCCTCCTATAAAACAAGGACACCAGCGTTCCATAGCATTTGGCCTACGTGACTTTTTAAATGGTGCGGTTAACAAAACGCTATTTTCAGCCTCCTTTCTGTACTGCAACTGAGTGGTGATAGTTTCAAGACGCTGCCTCCAACTTTGGGGCCCTCGGTGCCTTTAAAAACCCAAACGTATTTACACCCAAGTGCAGAAAGCCCTCCGCAGTGGGGGATCCGGTTCGCTCTTAAGTGAAAGTGCCTTTTTCAGCTATGGCAGCATGGAATTGTTGTTGGGTTTTTTTAAAGGCGTGGCTTGTCAACATTAAATCCGTTCCCTTCTGTAAACCCCGATGCTACGGGAGAGTTTCGTGCAAAAGGGCTCGGTCTCTGCAATTACAACCAATGTGTTTCACCGACGCGTTTTCTCCAAGATGAATATATAACAAACACCGTTTGCAACCCGCAATAGTGTCCCAGATAGGCCAAGCTAGGCCCTCATCTTAAACACATCGATTCAGAAATCAGTCTGGCCAATGCCAGCAGAACCGACTTCCAAATGAGTCCAAAGACTTTTTTTCAATATTACCAGGGGGGGGGGTATTGCTCCCCCTAAGTTGAGTTAGTGTGAGCTAGCTCACAATTTTTAAGCCTCTGGCTCTCACATTTTTGTCTTAGCTCAGGAAGGAGGGCTCCAGAGCAGACTAATTCGTACAGTAGTCAAATCGCTCAATCACAACTTTAATGCCAGTAGCTCACGAAGTAGAATCTTTGCTCACAAGACTCCACAGCTTAGAGGGAGCATTTATCTGGGGGCGTTTCCCACCCCTCCAAGTATGCTTATTTATCTGGAGTCCAACACCGAAGAATAAGCAAACTGCCCTGCCCCATCACTCCAAACTAGAAGACCTCATATTTACACATTACAGGAATATCAGTTTAACTAGTCAGATGGTTTGCCCCCCCCCCCCCGGTAACTAGCTTGTTTCTTGTACTCCATAGCTATACGTAAGACGTACATCCCGGTAATATATTATGGCTGTTACTACTGCACGCGGCTACCCAGTTTAGCCATGCAGACATAAATCCACGTATGTGGACGCTCAGTCGGCCTGAAAATCTTTAAAAGCTACCTCTGATCCGCCAGCCGGCAAAATACGTTCTAACTTCTTTACAATCCCTCTGCCTTCCTAGCGTGTCAAACTGAGCAGGCCAGCAAATATTAACCGATATTAATCATCGCGTTTACTCCCGTGTACTATCGCTCTAATTCTAGTCTGGTGTGACGCTGATGAAAACAACGACCCAAAGTGGGCCCGGATCTTCTACCTGTCAACACTCCCTTGGGTATTCAACAGAGTTTAAGCAGAAGAGCTCCGCACCTCTGAACTCACAGGGCTCCTGAGAAAGTCTGGCGGATTAACAGGAAGGGGGAGGGGGATACACATGGAAAAACTGCACGTGCTGACACACAAACGCACACCCGCTCGCCCTCCAAAGGTCTAACTTCACTTGCTAAATCAGCAAGCTCTGTCATGCAAGGCCAAGACCGAGAGCTGATAGCAATCAGCTCTAAGGCACAGATCTAAGCTGTGCTAGGGATGATTACAGAGCGCAGAGCAGACGGGTGGGTGGATGGAGCCTTTTAAAATCCACCACCACCACCCCAAAAAAGAAAATCCATCAGCGATCGTTTCTGTCATGTTACGACAGGGGCCGAGAAGGCCACACAGCATGCGAGAGCCCAAAACTTCACGGATGCCATATACATCAGACTTTTAAACACACATAGCAGAACTCCAGAGGGGCCCGGAGGAAAGGAACACTTGTAAGGTATGTAAGAACTGCCACTGCCTAAACCAGAAATCGGTAAATGGGAAAGCTGGGGGGGGGGGGGGGGAGAGATTGCAACATATATTCTCCACTTCCCTCTGCTCAAAAAACCACCTTAGTTAACACCTTGTTTCCCATTTACTGATCCCATGTTGCTTCTAGTACGACACACATTTTACATCCCACAGTCTGAAGAACGTTGTGTTCTAAATTCTCCTGCCCGTATGAATGCGTGTCAGCCTCAGCATTGAGCATAACCTCGGCTCCGGTGGGATGGATTCTACTCAAATTGCAGTACCTGGTAGGTACCCAAAATGAAATGTTGCGCATTTAGCACTGTCCACCGGGAAACTGAACAGGCAGAAGTTGATAGGGGATCCTCTGGGAATACCGCAGGGGAGGGTAAACGCAGGCCCCAAAGAAGCGAAAAATGGAACTGCGCACGCTAGCAGGGTGTTAGCACGTCGGCGGACAAATTAACAGCAGCTTTCCCTATTTAGATCTGAGTGGAATGTAATATTTGAGCCGCACAGGATCCTTCTGAGAACCGGGCTCCGTTTCCTCTGGAAAAACCAGCCCTTTCTGGGCAAACACTTCCGAATTTGTCCAGCAGGAGTCCAGCGCAACTTCCAAATGGGGAGAGAGAGAGGGCCCCCACTGCCGTCCTGTTTCCATCACAGACCCCCATCTCGCCCATCCGCTCTGTCCCCAGTTCAAAGGGCCTTTCACCTTCATCAACAAAGCCCCCTTTCTGTTGAAACACACACAAACATCCCACAGGCCTCTAAAGAGAACTTTCAAACTAACACCTTGAAAAAACACACCCAAAGGCAAAAAAGAAACTTCTCGCAAGGGGCAGGGAAACATCCCCCCCCTGAATTTCTCCCTTATAGTAACACCAGAGCATCCAAAATAATACCCACAACACCGACTGCCTGTTTTGTGTTTATGAGTCCAGAAAATCAATGGCAGTAACTTCAGAGCTTATGAATAAGGATGGGGCAGATGTCTAATCATTAATGTTCGGAAAGACAAGACCTTGGCGGGGGGGGGGGTATGTGTGCAAACA